>NC_057802.1:373552970-373852970 GCF_018294505.1 Triticum aestivum
GATTCAGTCGACTGAAGTGTTGCTAAATCGGAGCAGCATCGCAAGCAAGAGCGAGTGTAGCAGCGCGAGCAAGAGCAATAGCAAGAGCAGACCAGGCAGGGGACCGAGAGCAAGAGCAGAGCAGCGGCGCGAGCGAGAGCTAAAGCAGCAGCAGCTCCTACTGATGTGGACGTCGCCGCTGAGGGATTGACGCCGTGGAGAAAGTGGCCGGCGACACCACCATGGATGGAGCCGCGCCGTGTCGGCTTGGGACCGAGCGCCGGCAGCACCGTGAGATCGAATCAAGAAGAAAATGCGGCGATTAGTGTATAACCTCTTTGGTGGCGCCGATTAGGCCCCAGCTTCATCCGAGGAAACGGTGATGATGATGCTCTTCTGGTGGTGCAGGTGAAGACGGCGGTGTGGGAATGGAGGTGGCGTGAAAGTCGAGGGGAACGTCGGGGCAGCTCCTAGGAGGTGGAGGACGGGGTGGCTGAACCGGCAGGACGACGAGATCGACGACGGATCCTCATCAGGTACAGTGGATGAGGGACGTCGAGGTGTTGCTGTGGACAACATCGCCGGGGAAGAGGCTCCGGCTGGGTGGCGGGCGGAGGAGGGTGTGGGGCTTCGCGGGTTTTTGCGGCCTCGGTGTACGAATGGGTGGGCGGATGGGATGGGAGTGGGGAACCATGGCTTAGGGACGCGCTTGTCTGAAATGTGGGGTAAGTTACAAAAGTACCCCCACCGAGTTGAGCTAGGCGGTTCTTTCGGTTCAGGGGTATCACGTGCATTTCGCGTGTCAGGATTTCACAGGAGGTGGAAGTTTTTGCGCGCGTTGTAATTTTGGAATAGCAAGGCGCGGGTTGAGATGGAGGGAGTTGTTGGAGCACAATGAGACAAAGATATATCTTAAATATTTCGGGGTAACAAGGCGCGGGTTGAAATTTCTGGACAAGCCTAGTGTGTACTGTACCAAATCAATTCGCACTTCCGTCGACGAAAAAACAAAAAGAAATCAATTCGCAGCACACAGGAGAGTCTAGTCCCGTGTACTGTACCAAATCAATTCGCACTACAAATGTCATTCAAAACTTCGAATTCATGTTATGTTCAATTAAAATATTTCGCAGGTGTATAATGCATGCAACCTGCTACTCAAATGAATGTTTTAGTGCATTCCAAACGTATATACTACCGCTTCAATATGAACTAAATTTGAATTCGTTTCTCTATTTGAATAAGATCTACAATAATGATTGTTGTGAAGTCAAACCATTTGAATTCATTTCTCTATTTTAATAAGATCTATAATCATCATTATTGTCAAGTTAAACCATCGTTTGTGTATTATCTTCACAGCACACCACATGATTACTCTCGAGTTAGATATGAACTATTTGTACTATATGAACTTGAACTCGATTTTTTGAATCCACTTTATGTTGTTTTCAAATCACATTACATTTCAAGCTCTAGCTAGATCTTCATAATCTAAACCATGTCTCATATGTATAATGTGTTTATCACATAATGTATGGTGCCCCGCCCCCTACGCCTACAAGTATTTAGATGTGAGTTGCAAACACCACACATTACCACAAATTCAAATAAAATGTGAGATTGTTCGATATATAGTATTGTTTAGATTGTTCGATATTTAGTTGTAAGCTGCAAACGCCACACATTATCACAAATTCAAGTAAAATGTGAGATTGTTCGATGTATAGTATGGTTTAGATTGCTCGACATTTAGCTGTGAGTTGCAAACACCATGCATTATCACATTATGGTATAACATGTGCAAAACCATAGCACGTGTATCACCGCTATATTCATGCATGCATACGTTTATAACACTATGATCTCCTATTCAAATATATGAATCCACTCTCATATCAAATTATGATCTTTGTTAGTCTCTTACACCCACACAGTCCTCTAACCTTTGTAGCTAGCACTAACTTTCTCTCGTGCATGCACACGCCCTCCTCGCCCTCCCCCTCCCTCAGCATTCTATCTATTGCGCACATTCATTTTTTTTCTTTAGGTCGTTCTCCCACAGTCTCCACAACTCCTTTCTGACACACACTGATCGATAAACCTCTCCAGCGATGTCTGCCTACAACATACACACACACCTTCCATCTCCTCCTTTCTGTGTCCATGCCTCGTGTCTCTCATACGGTCCCACACACGTGTAAACTCTCGCCCCTCTTTTCATCGATCTCACAACCGCACACTCGTCCCAGATGTCAGGTGGAGGAATCATTATTTTGCGCGTAATAATGAGGCATTTCCTTATGTGTGGCCGTGGACCCAGCTGTCAGCCTCTCCACGTACAGTCCACGTCCGATGGATGTCGTTCGTTGACCACGTTGACCACGCTATGCCGAGAGCACCAGGGCGGTGGACGACGGCGAGGCCTAGGAAGGGAACGACACGGAGCCGGGGAAGACCCGGAAGTGGTTGCCCACGCGGTGGGGAGTACGAGGGTTTACTGGTCCGACTACCGTCGCCGGAAAATAACAGGAGGTGTGGGTGAGTAGAGGAATGGTCTGGCCAACAATGGAGTAGGATGGGGCGATGCAGCCTGTGTGGCAGCACAGCCGGCCACGGGAGGCGGGAGCAGGCAGTACCACCGGCGCTGGTTTGGACGGCTGGAGCAAGAAGATCAGATATTGAAGAAGCAGCACAGCCGTTGGATTAACATCCAACGGTCACTGCTGCTAGAATCGTTTGTGGACTAAGTTGACAAAGCCTTTCATACACGTCAACCTAGTAGACCCACAAGTCAGCCTCCAAATCTGTCCCAAACAACATACAGCCCGAAATTTCTAGCCAGATTCAAATTAATTTAAAAACTAAACATACCTTAATTTAAATCCAATGAAATTTTACCCGCACAAAAACAATGAAATTTAAAATATCAAAATCCGAAAGAAAAAAGTATTTTAGAACTAATTGCCTGTTTGTTGTATTTTTTCATTGTACAGCCCATTTATTATTTACTTATAGCCCATTTCTTATTACTTATAGCCCAATTTCTGGGCAAAATGCATCCCTCCTCGTCTTGAAAGATTTCCGGCCCAACAGGGCATAGAAAAGCAAGTAGGCCTACGTTGGTTATTCTGCAAAAAACAAAATAGCTGGGCTAGCCATTTTCAGAAAGGAAAAAAACAAACTAGGTTGGTCATGTGCTAAACATATGAAATAAAAGCCAGTTGATACCCTTCTCCCATTCTCCATCCCGAAAAAACAAAATTACTGCGTGCGTTGCTCGGTCCCTACTGTCATCCTCACCATGCACAGTCATCTCCTTATTCCTCTCGGTTTTGACCATGTTGACAACACCGGAGGGCGGCGCCGCGGCGAGCGAACCAAGGCGGAGGACGATGGTGAGGCCTCGGACAGGAACGAACAGGAGCCGGGGAAGATGCCCAGAGTTTTAGGGTGCGATGTGGCCATGATGCGTGCGCGGCGGCACAGCCAGCCATGGGAGGCGGGAGCAGGCGGTCCCGTCGGCGCTGATTTGGCTTTGGCGGCTGGAGGAAGAAGAGACTGAAGAAACACGATAGACATTGAATGTCAATCCAACGGTCAAGGTTGGCACAATCGTTTGTTGACTAAGCCAACACCAAGTAGCATACTTTTTTATATATAGGAAGAAAAGAAAAACTGGGCTCGTTCACCTGGTAACATTCCCGAAACTACGACCGTTCGATCTTGCGTCGCAACTAAAACTCCGAGGAAAATGCGTTCGTCTGTCGTCCTCCTCCCAGGGAACGTTCGCCACATAAGTGACTAGCACCCTTGGTTTTCAACCGAGAGGCCTTGGGTTCGAGTCCCAGGAACTCTCAGTTTTGTCCTCCTTCCTTCCTCGCAAAAAAAGAAGAAAATCAAAGACTTGAGAAGGCGTACAGAACAAGCTAGTGTACCAGTAAAGAGACGTTGCTGAGTTTTAGAAAAAAGAGAGACGTGCTCCTGTAGCTGGTTCGAATCCAAACCTAGACTATGACTATATATGGTGCTATGCTACTCTGCAAGTAATGAAACTGACATATCCAACGTTCGCTTCTCCTCTTCTCTACTTACTCTGCCTAGCACCAGAAGCTCTGGCCACAGCAACCATGTCCGCTGGCTGCTCGTCCACCTGCTCTTCAGCAGGCAACAACCAGATATGCGCCAAGTCGCCACCCGTACCATTGCCTGTGGGTCTCATCACACCCCCACCGGCACACGCACCGCAGCCGGTTGCTCATCGCAACCCACTGCCGTTGGTGTGGTGCCACTGCTGCAAATCATGCAGAGTCATCCGTCGCGTCTCAATCACAATCCTCAACCCTGGCCAAGTCTTCTACAAATGCCTGAATAATGGGGTAATAATATGTTTAAGTGTTGTTCTGCCGCTTTCAGTTGCTGATTTTTTTAATAGTTTGGTTGATGATCTTCCAATTTGATTCGTGCAGAAAAGGGAAGATTCGTGTGATTTGTATTTCTGGGAAGTTGCTGATGTGGGGGAATGCAACTACGCTGATTATTTGGTTAGCCAAGGTATCCCAATACCAGCAGGTTGGGGTGTTGGACAAGTAACTGAAGGAACAACAGAAGAGGAAGATGCAAAGCAGAAGGTTAAAGATGCAGTTCCTCTGATCATGGCCAAGCAACAACTGTTGAACGGCCTTGACAGTAATGAGGAGATGAAAGAGCTTGTGAAGATAATGGGCAAAATCGATGTGCTCTGTAGGATGATTATCTCTTTATTTGCAGTGTATGTAGCACTCATGATGTATCCAGTGTCTATGACATGAGCACTTTGCTGAAACTAGTAATGAATGAAACCTGTGTAGCAGGCTGGGCGTAGTGTTGTGAACATCTAATGATTTCTATTAACGGAAATCGGGGGGTATCCCCTTTTGCTCATAAATAAATAAATAGCAGAGGCCCTTCTGGTAATAAATAAATAAATTAGCAGAGGCCCTGTCGAGTCAGCTTTGTTCCCATTCGAAGACGTCGAGCAAGTTGCAATCCAACAGCAAACCATGTCATCAAATTCAAGTTTCACAGCCAAATATGAGTACAACTAAACAACAATGTCATCATGTTTTACTCGTCATACAATCACCAAACACAAATCAACATACATAACACGTGATGTTCTCACAGCAAAATACTAAACAACACGTTCATCAGGTTTCAGTTGTCATAGCAAACACAATTTCACATAGTAGATAGAAAAATGTCTTCTAACAGGCAAATACGACAAAAGCAATCTAATCATCATCCGCAGCAGCAGCGTCAACATCTTCGCCATGTGTATCAGTCTGAATCGTAATTCCCCATAGTGTCATCTTCTTCTTCATCCTCAGTGTCCTCGAATGTTGGCTTCTTCTTGATCAACTCTTGTATGTCCACAGCACGACAGGCAATCTTTTCGCCAGCATCATTGACGTGATTCTTCTCATAGATATTAGGAACATCTGTGAAATCTTGTACATCAAGAGCGGTGTAAGCATCATCTTGTTGTGCAACTTCATTAAACGAATTCCTCTGCTCAAACCTTTGCAATACTCTCCAGTCATCGCTATGTGCAAATGTGTCTTCCAAGAAAAATATATGTGTTGCTTGATTTGCCAAAATAAAAGGCTCGTTGGTCTGGTACGCTGCCTTGACATTGATGGATTTGAAATAATCATTAGATCTGGGTTTTGCGATCCTAGAAAACAGGTTATACCAATGACAGCACAACAGAACCATACACCGATGATCCTCGAAACTGGAGATATACTGTAACTGAACAATGTCTATTATGTTAGCATACATTTCAGTTGTCACTCTGTCGTACGTATCCGTGCTCATGATGGCACTGCTTTGTGTCTTCCTGCCTTCGTCGCGTGCAAGGGTGTTGTAGCGCACATCTCCAACAACGCAAGATTCATAATGTCTTACCCGAGTATCAGGACCCATTGCTAGTACGTAAAGGGCATCATCAACTGCCTACCCATCCTCCCGAATCTTCTTAACCTATGTTTAGAAAATAGACAAGCTGGTCATCTTATGTACTCAATATATTAAAAAAACTGACAGTGCAATTCAAAAGCTTACATGGCTCTTAAACCATTTCGCAAATCCTGCCATAACCAGTTTGTTAATGTTTCTTGGATTTTGCGGCAGTAACTCCTTTTTGTAGATGCTACACAACATAGTGATCGCGTCAAACATCTAAATATATAAGAATGTGCTGCAAGTTTAGTATATTACCATGTATAAGCTGCAGTACTTAGCACTTACTTGATATAAGGTAGTATCTCAGGACAGTTATTCAACACATACCAAACCATTTTGTCCAAATCTTTAGGTTTGTCCACTTGTCGACTCTTCCCTGTAACTCGAACAGAATAATCGAAAACATTGAGCCCGGGATTGTCTTCACCCACCTCTTTGCTAAGTTGATCAGCTGTTTCAATGTATTTTGAGCAGAATGCAACACTTTTGTAGCAATGTAGGCCTCTGCAATGGAACCCTCAGGTCTAGCTCTGTTCCTAACATAGCCCTTGAAAGTGCCTAGCCGCCTTTCAATAGGGTACATCCAGCCATACTGTACTGGACCTCTAAGTAGTGCCTCATCAGGTAGATGAACAGTCAAATGCACCATCACATCAAAGAAGGCTGGAGGATATATCTTCTCAAGGTCGCATAGGATAGTTGGTATCTTGTCTCTAAGACGCTCCAAAGCATCTATCCTGATATTTCTACTGCAGAGTTCCCTGAAGAATTGTCCCAACTCTGCAACTGCTCTGTATAAGTCAGGGCGGCCCAATCCTCTAAGGATAACACGTAAAACCCTTTGAAGTAGGACGTGGCAGTCATGAGTTTTCAACCCTTGTACCTTGTTTCCATCTGCATTGACTCTCCTTTCAGGGTTGGAAGCAAATCCATGTGGGAATCTCACACGTGACAGGACCTCGCAGAATTCTTTTCTTTTTACCTTGTCCAAGACGTACACAGCTGGTGCCATATCCCGTGGTTTACCTTCATTTTGCACCTGCAAATCCCTTCTGATACCCAAGTGTGTCAAATCAATCCTAGATTTTAAGGTATCTTTCGTCTTGCCTTCAATATTAAGAAGTGTGCCGATAATGCTGTCACATATATTTTTCTCGATGTGCATCACATCAAGATTATGCCGCAGATCCAAATCTTTCCAATACTCCAAGTCCCACAAAGTGGACCTACGGGTAAACATAATCTCTCTTCTGCGTTGACACGCTTCCTTTTCCCGCTACCATTACCAGGATGGTTTCCTGGTGTAATATGCCTGACCTTCTCTAGTTCCACTTGCAACTCATCGGCGGTGAGCCTCTTTGGCGCATCACGGTTTTCATGCTTTGCATTGAACACACGTCTTCGGTATTTTGTAGGACGCGGCTTGTCCTTGGCAAGGAAATGGCAGTGTCCAATGTAATAGATCTTGCTAAGTATTGCGTATGACAGTGGATTCCTGTCACAGCGAACACATGCGTTGTAACCATGTGTCGTTCGCCCTGACATAGTTCTGGTTATCTCATGCCGTCTTGTTTTTCATACATATTACATCCTCCTATCATGTGGTTGTCTAACATCAAAGTTCAGTTCGTCTGTATCACGCATCAATTTGTTCTAAAGAACTAAATTGTTATTCATTTTTCTTGTCGGCTTGACTTAACATGGAACAGAGAAAGGGGAAGCAACATAGAACAACAGGGAAAGGGAAGCGGAAGAATCCTGCAGATTCTGCTGATACTGATGGTGCAATAGAAGGTCAAAGTCCAGCAGAAAATTGTACTGACAGGATATCCCGTGCTACATGAGCTGCAGAACAAGCCAAACAGAAACAAATAGCTGCCACCAAACAAGCAGAGACAACCCTAGTTGTTGCAACACCTTCCATGGTACCACCAGCTGCACGATTTACTCGTTGATCAACTCAGCTAGCAGCACGTTCCCAAGCTCCCTTGCCACCTGGCACTACTTCCAAAGCACTCTTGACACAAGATGAGTTAGCAAGATCAGATGAACTTTGTGAGCTTCAACAACAAGAAGGTAGTTTCTGGAGTCAAGTTACAGTTGCAAGCTTCTTTATATGTAGTCTCACAGTTTGATGTACACTAACACTTTCTATGTTCGTTGTTGGACTAGCACCTAGGCGCAAGAGGAAACAAACATCAGGGATAATGCTCGATAGGTTAACTAAATCTAGAGGAGGAATAATGGAGATCCGTTTTGAGGCAGGTTTAAAAAGGCCACGTGATGCTACAGAGTCAGCCAAGTTAGTATCAGGGGCAGCGGTTGCCGTTAGGTGTCATGTACGTATCCTCCCAACATGGATTCAGTACAAGAATGACAAATACGAAACCCAGTTCAACACCTTGCTCGACCATTTATCTGTAAGTATGGTTATGTATGGAAACTAGTAATATCGTCTTGCTCTGTCCAATACTTTCTAGGTTGCTGATAATGAGACTCCCATAATTTTCAACAGATGAGGTTCAAGTTGGATAGCCAAGATGATGCAACCAGACAAGCTTGCACCCATGTTTTCAAGTCTGCTCTGTGACAGTATCGGTATAACTTGAGGAAAACTCACTTTGAAGGCAAGGCTAACAGTGAACTTGCCCAAACATCTCCAGTGGAAAATATATCGGATGAAGACTGGAGAGGCCTCGTTAAACACTGGTCTGATCTGAAGCATCAGGTACACTATATATATGTGATCAGATCATATGTTGAAGTCCTATTTACGCATGTGCCACACAAATCTATCTTCTTGTAGGTGAATTGTTCAAAGAACAAGGCCAACCGTACGAAAGTGAAATTCCAACAGCCGACAGGATCTCGTAGCTATATTACACACTGCGAGGCTCTTGTAATTAGCTGCTATTTCACTCTTTTCGCTGTACCATATTATCAGATCTATATTGACTTGTTCCAAATGCAGAGGAAAGCTCGCAAGGACCAAAAAGTACCTGAACCAAATGCTGTGGAAATCTTCAAGGACTGTCACACCAGCAAGATGAAGGGCATGACTACACCAGTCAAAGCCGCTGTTGTAGGTCCTTAATCCTCATGCCTTTTAACTACTACTTACTCTGACTTGTGCCTTGAACTGCATGGTTTGCAGCCAATGCCTATTACTCTTTTCAATTTTATACACAATTGTCTTAGCGTATCATTGCACCTTACAAGGTTTAAAAGAGAGGAATGATGTTCCTTTGATCTTGACCTGTAATCTAGTTCCATGCTGGACTTGCCCACACAACATTACAATTGCCTGTTTGTCAGTTCTCAGTTGTTTTGTGATATGAATGATGTCATACTATGCTTACCGTATTATAAACTTTGTCTCTTTATCCTTAGTTGTCAATACAATATGAAGAAATAGACAATACATTAGCCATGGTACATGGTCATATGTTTGGAACCTGGTTTTATTATGTACTTTGCAGTCAAATACAACTAATATTTTACAAGGGTTCACCAGAATAAGTTCTGTATATAGACCAAAGCTATTTTGTTTGGTTTTGCTGCCTCCTTAATATCTTCTGTTCTGGTACTACTAATGTAAAAAACTCAACTTTTCAGCAAGCTATGGAAAAAATGGTGGAACCGCGACCTTCTGAAGGTGGCGAGGTAACTATAACCGCAATGTCAGCTCTTGCTGCAGTGGGTCAGTACCTGTCCACTAACAGTGCCAAAAGCACGTTCCTGCGTAATACTGGGTTGGTTGTTAAGGCAATCTCGTCCAAAATACCTCATGATCAAGATATGCAAGCTCAAAACAATGTTATATCTGCGCTCCAGACACAAGTCCGTTCCCTAACAGAGACCCTTTGTGAAACAAGGACAGACATTGTTCGATGTCGTCAAGATATGCATGGTTTTGAAACCAGACTATCAGACATTTGCTATGTTGTTCAGGAGCCTGGGAGAAATGAAGGCGAAGGTTATGGTGCTCCATCGGACAATACAACATGAAAACATAACAATCATGTCAAATGAACTGAACTTCTGAACTTCTGGTGGTGCATTTGTCTGCCAGACTGTTAACTTCTATGACAATCTTCCTTTTGTTTTATAGTTGTAATTTGTTTTGTTGCGATAAAAATTTTGTTCTTAACGTCCAGCCACCGGCTGAAGAAAATAGCAAGCCATTTTTGTATAGTGTAGGGTGTTCCCTATATCTGCAGTGGTGGCGATCTTTGATGCCCACTGGATGTAATTTGTGCAATCGCCTTAATAGCCTAGTGTTAGTTTCGGGCTTATTTATTTCCTAGTCTTCTTTTTCCCTGGTTTGCTAGTGGCCGCAACAACCATGTGCCATATACGGACCGTGGTAACCTTGACCCTGCTACGGGCCGTAGGATCCATGGGCCTCCTACGGGCCGTCTTTAAATGGGCCTCCAACACGGCTGTAGAATTGGTGGGCCTCGGGCCGTCGGATAAATGGATCTACATGGGTCGTAAACGGGCGTAATTGGTATCGGCCCAGCACGGTAACGGGCCGTTAACAGGCCGGAGGACAGCAAAGGCTTAATTCTGTCACAGGCATAACGGGTCGTTAATGGGCCAGAATATAGGACGGGCTGGAAATGGCGCAATGGGTTAACAGGCCAGAAACGGGCCGACTCTTGCCACGGGCCGAATTTGGCCCATTAGGGGAACAGGCCAATAACAGGCCGGAAGTAATCGAGGGTCGAAAAGGAGCCCAAGAACGTATGGGCCGCCAGTAGGCCAAAAGCTAACACGGGCTGGAAACGGCCCATGTGAATCATGGGCCGTTAACGGGTATAAAGAAATTTATTGTTCATTATGGGCTAGAGTCACCGTGGGCCTCTAAAGGCGGCCTAAAGATACGAAGGCCTCATATGGCCCGAAAGACGTCGTGGGCCATACATGGGCCAAAAGTGAAATGGGCTGGTGTTATATTTGATGGCCCACATGACGTTGTTGGGCCGATTTCGTGTAGGCCCTAACGGGCCGTGAGTTACTGGGCCGTAAAATGGGCTATTTGCAAAGAGACCGTTAACAGGCTTTTCATGGGCCAGCCTGCTATCTTTTGACCAAGTCAAACGGGTCGGCCTTTGTAAGCTAAATGGGCCAGTGGTGGGCAGTCGCATGTGTCGACATATCATAGGAGCCTATCTGACCCACTGACGAGCTGACACGTGTTTCCTCCGGCCAATCAGAATTTTACACGTGGAAATTTCCCATTGGTCCGGGCTGTTAACGGGTTATCGGATCCAAAACCGGACCCGATAGCTTAACAACATCCCGTTACGGTGGATGCCATGTGTCGGTCACCTTTGATGAAAGCACTTCTATGACGCGCGATTTATCGTCATGGAAGTGGACACTTCCGTGATGATAATTTTGGTAATGTCATGGAACACTTCTATGACATCACATGTATGACTAGCTTGATTCTATCATAAAATTGTCATGGATGTACATGCGTGACAGAAAACGTGACCTACTGTGACAAACATGTATCATCACGGAAGTGTATTTTTTTGTAGTGATATATTGCAGTACTATTATTGCTCGACTTCCCGAAGAGGCGAAGAGCCAATCGCAAGTTTAATATTTTGGAGATGCCAAGCGCAAGGTTTATAGGAGAACGAGTAGTAGGTGTCGTGTCATTTATAAATAAAGTTTTTTTTCTTCAGTGGCACGTACGCAATATAAATAGGTTCATATGGAGAGAAAAGGAAACCGATCCATTATATACATAGGCAGGACGAGCCTACACGGTTGCTTGCTGGGGTTGCTCTCTTCACACTCTCTCGCACAAAACGACTGTGGCCACATCTCTAACATCCCGGTGGATCACGTCCGCTGGGGGAAGGGGTGGATGCTTAGTGTAGATGCGGTCGCCGTCGCCGACGGCGAAAACCCACTGTTGGCACGTCCCGATCAGGGGTCCCCGCCGTTCTCTCTCACAAAGCCGGTGAGGTTGCCTTTGTCCCTTGCTCACTGCCGCGACGTGGGCAGTTGCCGCCTCCCGCCGCCCTCCTCTAGGTTGAGCTACATCCCGACATCCCTCAGGTACAACTCCCTTTACAGCCGGCTTGCACCACTGCTCCAGCTGCCCACATCACTCCATGTAGATATTTCTCTACTTCTTTGCCCCGCACATATCTCTATTGGCTTCTACGTACTGTATTTGTGATGAGTTTATGTCTCATCAACTAGCCCCAGTAATCTTATTCTAATCACGCTTCTTCAATTTCTTTGCCACAGGGATGCTCATCTCAATTTTGGTGAAACTGCACAAAATGATCTGATGGTCAAAGGGTTGCAAACTTCATTTCTTCGGAAGCTCCAACGTTGCCAGCAAATTAAAGCATGGTTAGGGTTTACAGTTCAAGGGCTAGGGACTGCATGGATCGTTTTTTCTTTAGCTATCTCTGTTCCAAAATAAGTGTCAACTTTAGTAGTAGTACAACTATTTGTACTAGAGTTTGCATACAGTTGAGACACTCTTTTTGGAACGGAGGGAGTACATATTGGCTATGATCTGTCAATCATTGAGATGCAATAGCATGCATGTTAGTATCCTTTGTATTTGATGAAATGTTGCAACGGGCAACCTTGGACGCAAGATACATGAAACAGAAGCTAGAAGCTTCATAGCATTGTACAAATTTATCTCGCTGATAAATTACAGTACATACTATACTAGTAGTACTATGTAAAGAGTTAGGTGTCGCACAGTGTCCAGAAAATATGGTGATAATGTGAGGTGGGCCATGTAATCACTGAGCCTGTGTGTATTCACTGCTCTCACACTCCTCCGCTGTAAGAATGGAGAAAAATGTAATCTAGTAGTGCCTCCTTTCGCCGAAAGCGTGGGACATCCAGCAGTCCTACCACCTTAGTAATAATGACCAATGAGCCGTCAAATCACATAGACCCAGCAATAAGTTGGACGGACGAAGCAACCATCACTCTTGAATCCGCTTCTCTCTTCAACGCATGCGCCAGTGAGAGGTCGCGTCCGCTCTGCCCGGGCATGAATGCGGCACCGATTCTTTGGAGCGGCTGACCGTTTTGGGCAGGAAGCGCGCGTGGGAAATGGAGGGGCTTTGGGTGGGCCAGGCTGGTCAGGAGCGGGCGTGGCAGCGGTCCGCCTGTCCCGAGCGGACACCCAGAAGAGGATGCACCGACTCTCGCGGCTAAATCATACACTACACACCATCTCTCTATAGGAGTAGGTCGATGCGTCGCTCTCTCTAACACACACATGCTGTTAAACACACACGCACACGCACACACAGGTTCATAGAATAGGAATATCGTGCATGTTACTAGTCCAAGTTACTCACCACTATGACCAGCCTAAGCAATGTAACCAAACGCTCCTTACTCTGCCTTGTTATCTCCCCCGGAAACCCAATGCATGGAGCGCAACTACGCGTTGATCAGTTAAGAAATCAAAGTCGGCTAGCATGCGAGTTAATATGTGGCCTTGCATGGTAGCTAAAACGACATCTCTTAGTTGTTGGGATTAATTGTTGCGTTTAGAGACAGAAATCAGGGCTTTGATTAGAGGAAGGACCGGTCAAGTTTCTCCTTCTCCTCCAATCTGCTTGCACCTTGGTCCCGCTGCACCTTCTAACGTGACTTATTACACCTAGATGGAGGGAATAGTACGAGATACGGTGGCACACTAACTTAGGTCGATACAAGTGCCCAAAATTGTGTGCATGTTATAATAAGGATTCACTTAAAATAGTACGTGAGCGAACAAAGGGATCAATTGGACACTGTTCACGAGCAGTAGCGAGATGTGTGAGGTAAGATACACTGCTGGCGCTTTTAATTTTTCTTATTAATTTGTTTGTTTCACCCTCTGACTGGTGGGACCCAACGTACTACGTGGAGAGAGGTAAGGTGACTAAGGCTGCATTATTTCTGTACTACCAACACTGCTTTAAATCCCAAAAGACCTTACCAACAAAGCCACATGACACGATTATGATTTAAATCCCAATGACTCGCACGCAAAAAAACACGGCATGCTTGTCACATGAATGCAGGAATGTATAAAAGGTTATTTTCCTCTCATTGAACATAACGGGAGGGTGGTGTAGCTGGTTAGCCTGTTCACTCATCAAACTTGAGGTCTCGGGTTGGATAACTACACTTGAGCATAATTTTGTTTTTGTTCGACTTCTTTCTTCCACCCAATGACAGGTAGGCCCCGCATGACAGAGAGAGAAAGTGATCTGGGGCGGTGCCAGGAGGATTCTTTGACTGGTCAAAATGGATGGACACGGAGCTATACAATCTCGTAGTGACCGTATAATCACCTCATCACGTATACGCTGCAGCCTCGATGCTTGTTTTCTAGGGTTTGCACTCTTCACACTCTCTCTCCAGTATATATATACACGCTGGAGCCTCAGCGCTTGTAGTTGCTCTCTTCACACTCTCTCACCCTCTCCAGATCTAAACAAGACTTCGTTGGCCTCTCTCTCTCTCCCCTCGTTGTTGGTCAAAGAGCCGGCAGGATCCATCCGCCGGGAAGGGAGGGAGGCTTAATGCTGTCGCCGTCAGCGAGGGAGGGAATCCACCACCAGCACAGTTGTTCTCTTTCACCCAGCGGCGGCGTGGGAGGGCCTCCGACACCTTCTTCCTCGCCGCCGTACGTAGTGTGGGACGAACGGCCTCCGGTCGCCCACCGAACCACACCCCAAGAACCTTAAGGTATAATTTACTTATTCCACATGCATTGCTCTAGCTGCATGTGGGCTTTTTCCACTTCTGCACTCGAATCTAGGTGTTGGATCAAACAGGAAAGTAGTGGGGAAAGTTGTATAGCATGAATCTAGGACGTGGTTCAAAGAGGAAAGGAATGGGGGAAAGTTGTGGGGAAAGTTGTATAGCATGAATCTAGGACGTGGTTCAAAAAGGAAAGGAAGGGGGGAAAGTAGTGGGGAAAGTTGTATAGCATGAATCTAAGACGTGGTTCAAAGAGGAAAGGAATGGGGGAATGTAGTGGGGAAAGTTGTATAGCATGAATCTAGGACGTGGTCCAAAGAGGAAAGGAAGGGGGAAAGTACTAGTACAGACTGGCTATCCAGCACCTACGTTGGCCGAAAAGGGAAAACAATGACAAACGCAGTACGCACATCTGTAACGAACTGATCTTTTTGTTTTGGGGGACAAGGCTATAGAGTTTGAGCATGACTAGATTTGCTGCGCTCACATAGGGAAAGGAGTCTAAAGATAACAAAACTGGGACCAACACAAATATGCTCCTTGGTTGTTTGTTCTTTGTTGCAACAGACTGTGCATCACCCCTTCATACATCGGTAGATGGACATGGTGCTGGTGCGTCCACTGCCCCGTGCAACTCTTTAGCTGTTGTTAATCTAAGGCCCTGTTTGGTTAAAAAGTCCCTAGTCCCTACCTGCTTGGTTCTAGGGACTAAACATGGACTAGAGGTTATTAAATAACATGCTAAAAGACCATGTTACCCCTTGTAATGAACTAATAGAGACAAGGTGTGATGTGGGGCAGGGGCAACTGTTGGAAAAAGTCCCAAAAAGACTCTCCCTGGGGGTCTTCTTTCTTTAGTCCCAAATGCCCACTTTTAGTCCCTAAAAGTCCCACCTGTTTGGTTTAGATGGGACTGGCACGGACTTTTTTTAGTCCCTACACCAAAAAGTCCCTGTAAACAGACACCCTCTAATAATGCCGCTGGAAAATTGATGCAATGCCATAGTTAAAAGCAAATTACATGTTTAATGAATTTTATTGTTAATATAATCTCTCTATTAATGTTAATCAATGCCACCGTTTGAGAAATGCTACTGTCTTGCTTTCTTTCCCATTTAGATAAGTTAGATGCTTCTTTTTGTTGGCTTCTGTGTCATCCACCGTTATTGACCACTAGTTGTTTCCTTTGCACCTCTGTGTAAACAGGGTTATCTACTACACCTTGTTTCTATTGTGACCTTTTGTTGCACTGCACAAAACACTTTTGTTTAAGAGTTTTTTGTGCAGTTCAACCAAAATTTCACACCGACAATGTTGCTTGATTGCTTGATCTTAGTAGAACTGCACAAGAGGAGATCTTACTTCCTATCCGTGTTGGCAAATTTGGTTCAGATCTTCTTCTCGTGAGTTGTTTGAATTCCACGTCATGAGAGGTCAGTACTAGCTTTCTTTCACATGATTGTGCAGTGTGCTTTCATATATGTTGTGCTACTTGTACGGTAATGTTGCTTGATTTTAGTGAACTGCACAAATGGAGACAAGACTTCCAATCTGTATGTGCACCATAATATCCCATTGAGGTAAGATAATGATATTTCACAACTGTTGGCCTGTATTTTGTCACTTTCATCAAAAAATTAATGTTGTTGTTTAGTGCTATACTTGTGCTCCCTAATTAACATGCCAAATCTTACATTGAAGGCGAAGCTTGTCTGTTATTGAACCAAGTGATAAAGGGGAAGAACAAGTGGAAGAAAAACAAAAATCAACTCCCGGTGCTGTAATGAAGCACTGGAACTGTGATGACACAAGTAATGTTATAGTTTTGCATCTTAATTAATTGCTATGGCTGGAACGAGCAATTGTTTTGCCACTGATTTGATGCCACTCTTAATGTAATATGTAATTATCTCTACTTGTGCAAACAGGGATCTTCTTTGAAGATACCATATATTTTAGTGGAACTGCACAAGAAGATGTTGGAAACATTAAACTAATCGAGAAGTATATAGTAAGCATGGCAACCACAGTATATAACAACAGATGGTTCCGGAGAAGTGTTTTATCTGTATGCTCTACACAATAAGCCTCCTGACAAAGGTTGGTACTCGCCCACAGATTTCATCCATATGATTGAGCTTTGTCATCTCTATTGGTGTTGTGCTACTGTTTAGATACTGTCATGAGAAAGTGGTTCATCTGTGCTGTTTTAAATATTTCCTTTCCTTTTTTTCCGAGCAAACAGAGATGCTAGCATTTAGTTGTCCTCTTGTCTTTGCACAACATGATCATCTTCCTCTGAAGAAGAATACGGAGTATGTGAAGTGACTAGTTCCGATTATGCCAGGATGAAGAAGCCCTGTCTATCTTCTCATCAGAAGGAGCAGTTGAAGGATGGTTACATTACTCCCCACAAGACCAAACTAACTTCAGCTCAGAAGGACTAACATATCTCCATCTTTTTGTTGTGATGCGCAAGTACAATGTTGTTCTAGGATTCTTTCCGGTGAGTTCCATTTTTTTAAAGGTGTGCTCTACATGGACCATGTAGGTGCCTGTTTAAACTATCAATTCATAGTACAGTTTGCTTTATACTAATCACTTTCTTGTATTTGTGCAAACAGGGGTGCTCAGCTTGATTTCAATGGGAACTGCACAAAATGTTTATGAATACATCAAATCATTCATTTTCATCACAAGAAAGGAGGTGCCGATATGTTCAAGGTGTTGCAACATATAAGGGCAAAATCATACAAGCTACGCGCGAATTTGGTTGATTTTGGTGGAACTGCACAAAAAGAACAGCTGGTTTATTTAGCACGAGGTGCCATGTCAGTGTCTGAACTGATGGCAAACCCTGCCCATTCCACAATCGTAGGCATTTGATATTTTGGAATGGGAAAACCTTGTCAAAGTTTGCTCATTGATGCACAAAAACAACAAGCATTTGACATTTTGGAATGGGACAACCTTGTCAAATTTTGCTCATTGATGTTAGCAATAAGACATGCGTTTGATATTTTCGAATGGGACGCCCTTTGCTGTCAGCAGCGTCGATCTATTTTTCTTTATTCTTTAGTTGTGAAGTAAATATTGGCTCTGACATGTGAATCACTGAGATGCATAATCATCGATTATTTTGAATGTTCTCTATGAATTGCCAGGCATGTGTGTTTGATTGCAATGTACAGGAACACTAAAAAGCTGCTCAAACTCTTTGTACTCTGGTCAAAATAGAGATACTTTGATTGCATACAAAACTTGTATGCAGACTAAAAAGGACCGGAGGGAGTACATGTGAAACTGCTGCAAACGAGGTGATCACCCTGGGAATAATGCTAGTACGTTTTGTTTTGCATGTTCATCCAATGCCAGTGATACAAGAATTCGAACTAATCGAACTAAATTCATTCATGATCGGTCGCATTTCATATAAACATGTCGGATTTCATTACATTTCATACATTCTTCAACTAAAAGGGGGTGCGCTGGAGGTATAATTAATTAACCGAAGCTACCCACCTGTGTCCGGCTGAGCCGAACAGAAGCTTCTTCTCCAGCAGACTGAGCTTCAGTGACTTAACTGCACGTGCAGTTGCGTAACTGACATGTGGCCCAGATGCTTGTTGGGCCCACGTGTCAGTGAGCCAACTGCACCAGCAGTTAAGTAGAAGCAGCGTCCTTCTCCAACATAGCTCTCCGACTCCACGTCGCCGCCAAGAAGCTAATCGGTCATCAATGGTCAAGCCGCCTAGCTTGGCTTCAACCGGAGGGTAGCAGCGGTGGCCTTACTTGGACCCGAGCGGCGGCGACCTACCATGTTCTACTCTTCCTCGTTTTCTATATGGCGCGACCTCGTTGGCAGTGGGGCGGGGCCTCGACGGAGCCGGCGATGTCCTTTGTCTCGTTGCCGGCGGGGTGGCGCCTCGGTGGAGTGGGGGAAATCCTCCCCCTCGTTGCCGGCAGGGTGGGGCCTCGGCTGAGCCGGCGATGTCCTCTGCCTCGTTGTTGGTGGGGCGAGGTCTTGGCGGAGTAGGGCCTCCGCCTCGGTGCCGGTGGGGCGGGGCCTCTGCGGAGCTGGCGGTGTCCTCAGCCTCGTTGTTGGCGCCGAGGGGCCTCGACGGAGCAGGGCCTCGTCCACGCCAGTGGAGCGGGGACTCGTCGGAGCCGGCATTGTCCTATGCCTCGTCCTCGGTCTCGCCAAATAGCGCCTCGCTCGTGCCCTCTTTGTAGGCGGCCGCAGCCTCCGCCACCCGCATGCGGTACCGCCAGCGCTCGAGGCGGCCCTCGCGGGCGTAGCGGTACGAGTCGAGCAGCGCCTCCTGCTCCGCGGTGATCTGCTCCTCCGCCTGCAGGTGCTCCTGGAGGAGATGGTGGTTGTAGGCGGCGTCGGCCTGCGCCTCCCGGAACTGCTCCTCACGCTTTTGCCTCACCGTGCCCATGTATTGGGCACGGGCTTCGCCGATGGTCATGGTGCAATGCACCAGCGAGGATGGCGCGAAGGAGGGGGTTGGCGCCGGATCATCGACTACCATGTTCTCCATTGGGACGTCGTCGTCCTCCGGCTGCCTGCCGGCCAGGCAGTCGGCAGCAATGCCTGCCATCTCCTTGTGGTCCGTCGTCCGCCCGTCCCGAAGAGCGCTGGAGCGCGAGGAAGTGATAACCCACAAGTATAGGGGATCGCAACAGTTTTTGAGGGTAGAGTATTCAACCCAAATTTATTGATTCGACACAAGGGGAGCCAAAGAATATTCTCAAGTATTAGCAGTTGAGTTGTCAATTCAACCACACCTGGAAAACTTAATATCTGCAGCAAAGTATTTAGTAGCAAAGTAGTATGGAAGTAACGGTAACGGTGGCAAAAGTAATAGTAGCAGTTTTGTAGTAATTGTAACAATGGCAACTGTAAAGTAACTAAGCAAAGATCAATATGTGAAAAGCTCATAGGCATTGGATCAGTGATGGATAATTATGTCGGATGTGATTCCTCATGCAACAGTTATAACATAGGGTGACACAGAACTAGCTCCAGTTCATCAATGTAATGTAGGCATGTATTCCGAATATAGTCATACGTGCTTATGGAAAAGAACTTGCATGACATCTTTTGTCCTACCCTCCCGTGGCAGCGGGGTCCTATCTCAGAACATAGTGGATACTAGGGATCAAACCCTAACAAAACTAACTCGATTACATGGTAAATCTCATCCAACCCATCACCGTCCAGCAAGCCTACGATGAAATTACTCATGCACGTCGGTGAGCATCATGAAATTGGTGATGGAGGAAGGTTGATGATGACGACGGCGAGGGATTCCCCTCTCCGGAGCCCCGAACGGACTCCAGATCAGCCCTCCCGAGAGAGATTAGGGCTTGGCGGCGGCTCCGTATCGTAAAACGCGATGAATCCTTCTCTCTGATTTTTTTCTCCCCGAACGTGATATAGAGTTGGAGTTGAGGTCGGTGGAGCCTCAGGGGGCGCGCCCCCCACCCTCGTGGACAGGGTGTGGGCCCCCTGGTCTTGATTCTTTCGCCAGTATTTTTTATATATTCCAAAAATATTCTCCGTGAAGTTTCAGGTCATTCCGAGAACTTTTATTTCTGCACAAAAATAACACCTTGGCAATTCTGTTGAAAACAGCGTCACTCCGGGTTAGTTCCATTCAAATCATGCAAGTTAGAGTCCATTCAAATCTCGGATGACAACACTTTCTCAAAACAATCATAATATGATATAACAAGATGGTATCTCGCTAGCCCTTTCTGAGACCGCAAAACATAAATGCAGAGCACCTCTGAAGATCAAGGACTGACTAAACATTGTAATTCATGGTAAAAGAGATCCAGTCATAGTCACACTCAATATAAACTAATAGTAATGCATGCAAATGACAGCGGTGCTCTCCAACTGGTGCTTTTTAATAAGAGGATGATGACTCAACATAAAAGTAAATAGATAGGCCCTTCGCAGAGGGAAGCAGGGATTTGTAGAGGTGCCAGAGCTCGATTTTGAAATAGAGATAAATAATATTTTTGGGCGGCATACTTTCATTGTCAACATAACAACCGAGAGATCTCGATATCTTCCATGCTACACACATTATAGGCGGTTCCCAAATAGAATGGTAAAGTTTATACTCCCCCGCCACCAACAAGCATCAATCCATGGCTTGCCCGAAACAACGGGTGCCTCCAACTAACAACAGTCCTGGGGGAGTTTTGTTTGCAATTATTTTGATTTGAGCATGGGACTGGGCATCCCGGTGACCAGCCATTTTCTCGTGAGTGAGGAGCGGAGTCCACTCCTCTTGAGAATAACCCGCCTAGCACGGAAGATACAGACAGCCCTAGTTGATACATGAGCTATTTGAGCATACAAAACAGAATTTCATTTGAAGGTTTAGAGTTTGGCACATACAAATTTACTTGGAACGACAGGTAGATACCGCATATAGGAAGGTATTGTGGACTCATATGGAATAACTTTGGGATTTATGGAAGTGGATGCACAAGCAGTATTCCCGCTTAGTACAAGTGAAGGCTAGAAAAAAGACTGGGAAGCGACCAGCTAGAGAGCGACAACAGTCATGAACATGCATTAAAATTAATAAACATTGAGTGCAAGCATGAGCAGGATATAATCCACCATCAACATAAATATCGTGGAGGCTATGTTGATTTTGTTTCAACTACATGCGTGAACATGTGACAAGTCGAGCCACTCGAATCATTCAAAGGAGGATACCATCCTATCATACCACATCACAACCATTTTAATAGCATGTTGGCATGCAAGGTAGACTATTATAAACTCCTAGTTAATTAAGCATGGCATGAGCAACTATAATCTCTAATTGTCATTGCAAACATGTTTCATTCATAATAGGCTGAATCAGGAACGATGAACTAATCATATTTACAAAAACAAGATAGGTCGAGTTCATACCAGCTTCTCTCATCTCAATCAATCCATCATATATCGTCATTATTGCCTTTCACTTGCACGACCGAACGGTGTGGATAATAATAATAGTGCACGTGCATTGGACTAAGCTGGAATCTGCAAGCATTCAATTCAAGGGAGAAGACAAGGTAATATGGGCTCTTGGTTAAATCAACAATAATACATACAAGAGCCACTTCAACATTTTCATCATGGTCTTCTCCTCTCGGCCCCCAAAGAGTAAGAAAAGAAATAAAACTATTTACACGGGAAAGCTCCCAACAAGCAAAAGAAGAACGAGCAATCTTTTTGGGTTTTCTTTTAATTATTACTACTACAAGCATGGAAAGTAAACTAGCTAAAAGCTACAACTAAGTTTTTTTGGGTTTTCTTAAGGTTTTTCAAGCACACAAGAAGGCTTAAAACAGAAAATAAACTAGCATGGATAGTACAATGAAAAAGTATGAGCACCGACAACTAGCATGAGTGTGAACATGAATGTAATGTCGGTGAGAAATACGTACTCCCCCAAGCTTAGGCTTTTGGCCTAAGTTGGTCTATGCCCAAGGATCAAAGTTGCTCTCTCCGGTGTGCAGATGAGTGTCCTCTGGGTGCCATTGTTTGGCGATCTCCTCCGGATCCCATTGATAAACAGAGTATCGATAAGGGTCCAGGGGTGGCTCAGGCTCTAGAACTGGTGTCAGGCTCCAGTACGCATAAATGGCCTCCGGCAAGATGAGGTACATGCCTGAAAGTATGTTAAACAGAGAGGGTGCAGGCAAGGTAATAATCTCACAGTAATTTTTATCAAATATCAATTTATACTTAAGCATCTTCTTCTTATCTTTAACAATAAAATCATGTGCTACCATACCCTTATAATCTAGAGAAATAGGAGGCAGCAACTTTTCCTCTTTATCATAATGCCTAATAGGTATGTTAAAGTGTGCGGCAAGGCGCAAAGCAAAGATGCCTCCAAAGATGGGACCCCTTGTATGGTTCAGATTTAACCGTTTAGCAACAATAGCGCCTAAACTGAAAGTAGTATCACAAAACAAGGCATGGCGCAAAATAACAATATTAGGGGCACTAAGGTTTCCGCTGTTCCCACGACCAATTAAGCATCTACTAGCAAATATTGCAAAGTAACGCAAAATAGGAAAATGTACACTAGTAATTCTTGCATCGGAAACTTTCCTCGTTTCCCCTACAGCAATCATATCAGTAAACCATTCCACATCATTACGATGTGGTTCCTCTATGCTGCCCGCAAAGGGTAACTTGCAAACCGCACAAAAATCATAAAGTGACATCTCCTTAAACTCATCATATAAATAAAAATCCACCGAAGGTGGCGATCTCCTAGCATGGGAATGAAAATTTTGCACGAAAATATTAGTGAGGAGGAGATACTGTTCGCGCTGGTCATGGAGGAAGTCGACGAGGCCCGCATTCTCAGCCAAGTAATAAAAATCTTCATAAATTCCGACTGCTCTCAAGAACTCATCACAAGGCCATTCACACGGCCGAACCTGCGCGGTAAGATTATATTTGGGCTTCTTATTCTCTTCACTTTGCTTATCCTTCGAGCTTCGGCTCGAAGAGCCCCTCAATAATCTCTTCATCATTTCTGATTTTTTTTGAAATTTTTAGTAACTCAAAATAAAAGTGAACCAAACTCAACAAGATTGATAGCAACTACTCCCACAAGTGCCTAGAGACTATATCATGCATTAGAACTACTTGATACCATATAAATTTGACATGCAAACTCAAGAACAGGGTCACCTAAGCAGCAAAAATTTGCAATAAATAAAGCACTAGAACAAAAACTAATTGGACCATTGGAGGAGTCACATACCAAAGAACAATCCCCCAAAGCAGTTTTGTGAATGAAGCTTTGAGCAAGGAGATCGAAAATCGCAGCAAAACGAGCTAGAACACGAGTTTGAGCTGTGTGGGGATTTTTTTTTCTGGAGGAAGACGAAGTGTATGGGTGCAGGAATAAGTGGAGGGGGCACGAGGGGCCCACGAGGCAGGGGGCGTGCCCAGGGGGGTAGGGCGCGCCCTGCACCCTCGTGGCCAGGTGGTTGCCCCCTCTGGTGTGTTCTCAGTGCTAGATATCCTTAAATATTCTACAAAAAATCATATTTCATTTTCGGGACATTTGGAGAACTTTTATTTTCGGGGTATTTTTTATTACAAGGATAATTCAGAAAACAGACAAAAAATACTATTTTTGCTTTATTTAATCTAAATAACAAAAAGTAAAAGGAGGGTACAGAGAGTTGTGCTTTCTAACTTCATCCATCTCATGCTCATCAAAAGGAATCCACTAACAAGGTTGATCAAGTCTTGTTAACAAACTCATTCCGAATCGCATGAAATCGGAGAATTTTTGAATAACACTAGGTTACCTCAACGGGGATATGCACATCCCCAACAATAAGAATATCATATTTCTTCTTGATAGTAGGAAGAGGAAATTCAAAACCTCCAATAGTAATCGTTGGAATTTTTCCAATAGAATTTATACTGTGGACTTGAGGTTGTTTCCTCAGAAAGTGTACCGTATGCTCATTACCATTAACATGAAAAGTGACATTGCCTTTGTTGCAATCAATAACAGCCCCTGCAGTATTCAAAAAGGGTCTACCAAGGATAATCGACATACTATCGTCCTCGGGAATATCAAGAATAACAAAGTCCGTTAAAATGGTAACGTTTGCAACCACAACAGGCATGTCCTCACAAATACCGACAGGTTTAGCAGTTGATTTATTGGCCATTTGCAAAGATATTTTAGTAGGTGTCAACTTATTCAAATCAATTCTACGATATAAAGAGAGAGGCATAACACTAACACCGGCTCCAAGATCACATAAAGCAGTTTTAACATAGTTTCTTTTAATGGAGCATGGTATAGTTGGTACTCCTGGATCTCCAAGTTTCTTTGGTATTCCACCCTTAAAAGTATAATTAGCAAGCATGGTGGAAATTTCAGCTTCCGGTATCTTTCTTTTATTTGTAACAATATCTTTCATATACTTGGCATAAGGATTCATTTTAAGCATATCAGTCAAACGCATACGCAAAAAGATAGGTCTAATCATTTCAGCAAAGCGCTCAAAATCCTCATCATCCTTTTTCTTGGATGGTTTAGGAGGCAAGGGCATGGGTTTCTGAACCCATGGTTCTCTTTCTTTACAGTGCTTCCTAGCAACGAAGTCTCTCTTATCATAATGTTGATCCTTTGATTGTGGGTTATCAAGATCAACAGCAGGTTCAATTTCTACATCATTGTCATTACTAGGTTGGGCATCAACATGAACATCATTATTAACATTATCACTAGGTTCATGCTCATCACCAGATTGTGTTTCAGCATCAGAAATAGAAATATCATTGGGATTCTCAGGTGTGTCTACAACAGGTTCACTAGAAGCATGCAAAGTCCTATCATTTTTCTTTTTCATCCTCTTAGAAGGACTAGGTGCATCAACATTAGTTCTCTGAGAATCTTGCTCAATTCTCTTAGGGTGGCCCTCAGGATACAAAGGTTCCTGAGTCATTTTACCCCCTCTAGTCACAACTCTAACAACATTACCATTTTTCTTGTTATTTAATTCATTGAGCAAATCATTTTGAGCTTTAAGCACTTGTTCTACTTGAGTGGTAACCATAGAAGCATGTTTACTAATAAGTTTAAGTTCACCTTTAACTCTAGACATATAATCACTCAAGTGTTCAACCATATAAGCATTTCGTTTCAATTGTCTACCAACATAAGCATTGAAGTTTTCTTGTTTAACAATAAAATTATCAAACTCACCTAAGCATTGGCTAGCAGACTTATAACAAGGAATATCACCTTCATCAAATCTATAGAGAGAATTTACCTTTACTACCTGTGTCGGGTTATCAAGACCATGTATTTCTTCAATAGGTGGTAAATTCTTAACATCTTCAGCTTTAATACTTTTTTCTTTAATAGATTTATTTGCCTCTTGCATATCTTCAAGACTGAGAAATAGAATACCCCTTTTCTTCAGAGTTGGCTTAGGAGTTGGTTCAGGAAGTGTCCAATCATTTTCATTGCTCAACATATTATTCAATAGCAATTCAGCTTGATCAACAGTTCTTTCCCTGAAAACACAACCAGCACAACTATCCAGGTGGTCTCTGGAAGCATCGGTTAGTCCATTATAAAAGATATCAAGTATTTCATTTTTCTTGAGAGGATGATCAGGCAAAGCATTAAGTAATTGGAGAAGCCTCCCCCAAACTTGTGGGAGACTCTCTTCTTCAATTTGCACAAAATTATATATTTCCCTTAAGGCGACTTGTTTCTTATGAGCGGGAAAATATTTAGTAGAGAAGTAATAAATCATATCCTGGGGACTACGCACACAACCAGGATCAAGAGAATTAAACCATGTTTTAGCATCACCCTTTAATGAGAACGGAAATAACTTAAGGATATAGTAGTAACAAATTTTCTCCTCATGAGTGAATAGGGTGGCTATATCATTTAATTTAGTAAGATGTGCCACAACAGTTTCAGATTCATAGCCATAAAAAGGATCAGATCCAACCAAAGTAATTATCTCAGGATCGACAGAGAAATCATAATCCTTATCGGAAATACAGATAGGTGAAGTAGCAAAAGCAGGGTCATATTTCATTCTAGCATTCAAAGATTTTTCTTTCAGCTTAGCTAATAATTTCTTAAGATCATATCTATCATTGCAAGCAAGAAAGTCTCTAGCAATTTCCTCATCCATAACATAACCCTCAGGCACAATCAGGCAATTCATATCTAGGGGTGAATCTTCATCATCACTTTCATCAATATTATCAGTTTCAATAATTACATTCTCTCTAGCCCTAGCAAGTTGTTCATCAAGAAATTCACCTAGTGGCAAAGTGTTATCAATCATAGAAGTAGTTTCATCATAAGTATCATGCATAGCAGAAGTGGCATCATCAATAACATGCGACATATCAGAATTAATAGCAGAAGCAGGTTTAGGTGTCGCAAGCTTACTGAAAATAGAAGGTGAATCAAGTGCAGAGCTAGATGGCAGTTCCTTAGCTCCCCTCGTAGCTGAGGGATAAATCTTGGTTTTTTCGTCTTTCAAGTTCCTCATAATGATCAGCAGATATAAATCCCAAGTGACTCAAAGAAAAGAGCTATGTTCCTCGGCAACGGCGCCAGAAAATAGTCTTGATAACCCACAAGTACAGGGGATCGCAACAGTTTTCGAGGGTAGAGTATTCAACCCAAATTTATTGATTCGACACAAGGGGAGCCAAAGAATATTCTCAAGTATTAGCAGTTGAGTTGTCAATTCAACCACACCTCAAAAGCTTACTATCTGCAGCAAAGTATTTAGTAGCAAAGTAATATGGAAGTAACGGTAACGGTGGCAAAAGTAACAGTAGCAGTTTTGTAGTAATTGTAACAGTGGCAACGGTAAAGTAACTAGGCAAAGATCAATATGTGAAAAGCTCATAGGCATTGGATCAGTGATGGATAATTATGTCGGATGCGATTCCTCATGCAACAGTTATAACATAGGGTGACACAGAACTAGCTCCAGTTCATCAATGTAATGTAGGCATGTATTCCGAATATAGTCATACATGCTTATGGAAAAGAACTTGCATGACATCTTTTGTCCTACCCTCCCGTGGCAGCGGGGTCCTATTGGAAACTAAGGGATATTAAGGCCTCCTTTTAATAGAGTACCAGACCAAAGCATTAACACTTAGTGAATACATGAACTCCTCAAACTACGGCCATCACCGGGAGTGGTCCCGATTATTGTCACTTCGGGGTTGCCGGATCATAACACATAGTAGGTGACTAATGACTTGCAAGATAGGATCAAGAACTCACATATATTCGTGAAAACATAATAGGTTCAGATATGAATTCATGGCACTCGGGCCCTAGTGATAAGCATTAAGCATAGCAAAGTCATAAATCAGAACATAGTGGATACTAGGGAGCAAACCCTAATAAAACTAACTCGATTACATGATAAATCTCATCCAACCCATCACCATCCAGCAAGCCTACGATGGAATTACTCACGCACGGCGGTGAGCATCATGAAATTGGTGATGGAGGAAGGTTGATGATGACGACGGCGACGGATTCCTCTCTCCGGACCCCCGAACGGACTCCGGATCAGCCCTCCCGAGAGAGATTAGGGCTTGGCGGCGGCTCCGTATCGTAAAACATGATGAATCCTTCTCTCTGATTTTTTTCTCCCCGAACGTGAATATATAGAGTTGGAGTTGAGGTCGATGGAGCCTCAGGGGGCCCACGTGTCAGGGGGCGCGCCCAGGGGGGTAGGCGCGCCCCCCACCCTCGTGGACAGGGTGTGGGCCCCCTGGCGGTGTCAAAACTGGCAGATCTCGGGTAGGGGGTCCCGAACTGTGCGTCTAAGGCGGATGGTAACAAGAGGCGGGGGACAAAATGTTTACCCAGGTACGGGCCCTCTTGATGGAGGTAATACCCTACTTCCTGCTTGATTGATCTTGATGATATGAGTATTACAAGAGCTGATCTACCACGAGATCGTAGAGGCTAAACCCTAGAAGCTAGCCTATGGTATGATTGTTGTTGTCCTACGGACTAAACCCTCTGGTTTATATAGACACCGGAGGGGGCTGGGGTTACACAGAGGCGGTTACAAGGGAGGAGATCTACATATTCGTATTGCCAAGCTTGCCTTCCACGCCAAGGAGAGTCCCATCCGGACACGGGACGAAGTCTTCAATCTTGTATCTTCATAGTCCAACAGTCCGCCCAAAGGATATAGTCCGGCTGTTCGAGGACCCCCTAATCCAGGACTCCCTCAGTAGCCCCTGAACCAGGCTTCAATGATGATGAGTCCGGCGCGCAGATTGTCTTCGGCATTGCAAGGCGGGTTCCTCCTCCGAATATTCCATAGAAGATTTTGAACACAAGGATAGTGTCCGGCTCTGCAAAACAAATTCCACATACCACCATAGAGAGAATAATATTCCCACAAATCTAATCTGCTGACGCATTCTGTAGCATGACATCACACCACGGCCCGGTCATTATTCGAACCGTTTTTCACAACCAGCCACTGCACATATCGCGAGGCGGGTTCCTTGGCACGTCTTGTCGAAGCAGAGATCCTGTCCCCTTATCACGGGATTCTCATCAATACGGGTGTGGGTAACCCAACCGCGCCATCAATTACGATGCTTGGGGAATAAGCGATTTTACCAGGTGAGTGGGGAGGTGCATCGCCTCTTCCGCCCTTATATAAAGGGACAAGGATTCACTCTTTTCACCCACGCCTTCTTCCTCCTTGCTCATCCATTCTTGCGCACTCGAGCTCCAGCGCCCAAGCTCGCGTTTTTCTCCTCAAACCACTCCAAGCATGTCCGGAGCAGGAGGCAAGTGGATGGTCTCCTCCGTTACGGAGGAGAACATCACAAAGCTACGGGGGGGCGGATATCTAGCCGCGGATATCGCACACCGGCTTCCAGATGCGGGGCAGATCATCCCTACGCGAGAGCCCCATGAGAGGGTGGTTTTCCTTACCCACTTCGTCCGCGGACTGGGATTTCCCCTCCACCCGTTTGTCCGCGGGCTCATGTTCTACTACGGGCTGGATTTCCACGATCTGGCCCCCAATTTCATCCTCAACATCTCGGCGTTTATCGTCGTGTGCGAGGCCTTCCTCCGCATCAGGCCCCACTTTGGCCTATGGCTGAAGACCTTCAACGTTAAACCGAAGGTGGTGGTCGATCAGCAAGCAGAGTGCGGAGGCGCCATGGTGGGAAAAATGCCTAACGTCACCTGGCTCGAAGGCTCCTATGTGGAGACCATAAAGGGGTGGCAATCGGGGTGGTTCTACATCACCGAGCCGCGCGACACCAACTGGGTGGCGGCCCCCGAATTCCGATCCGGAATCCCCACGCGGCTACCTCCTCGAAAGAGAAGGGCCTGTCCTGGGGTTCATCGGTGGAGCTGACTGGACTCCAGAAATGCATCAGAAACATGATGAGCAAGAAAATCAAGCTTGTCAACGTGGTCCAGGTCATGCTCTTCCGCCGGATCCTCCCGTGTCAACGACGGGCATTCAATTTGTGGGAGTTTGACCCGGCCGAGCACTAGACGCTACGAGAGCTCTTCGACACGACGCACAAGGACGTCTGGAAGGTGCTGTTCAAGGGCGCCGAGGTACCTCCTCCCCTTACCGAGGACCGCGGACTCAGCGCAACGCATCCTGCCAATCCGGTGAGTTTTTCATATCTCATGGGATGTTTATTTTCTCCAGTTTAATCATGTGCGGGATCTAAGCCTCCATGCCATTTAACAGGACTGGGTAGAGACAGCGGGGCAGATCGATTGCCCAGCCCCCCTGCCTGAAGATCCTGCAAATGCTCTCCTAACGGAGATGCTGGTTCCGGCGCCCTACGAGGTGCCGGTGAAGAAGGCCACGGGGACCCGAAAGGGTCTCTGGCGCAGGGTTATATCGGACTCATCGTCCGAAAACTCCGAGGCGCACTCCTCCCACGAAGACGAGGAGGAGGAAGAGGAAAGCTCTCCCCCCCCCAGCCGGGGGGGACAAGAAAAGGAAGGCCGCCCCAACCGGGGAGGCCGAAGGGTCCAAGAAGGGAAGGACCCTCCTCCCAGACTGCTCCACGACGGCCGCCTACAGCGACGACGAGTGGTTGCCCAGGGACAAGCCCCTGGCAAGGTCGTAAGTGTCCGGATTCCATAGTAATTCATGGTATGTTTTATTGCACTGCTTCTCATCACGCCGAACATGATTATGCAGTCCATCCCGAGCCCATATCGACGTATCTTCATCGGATGGTTCTTTGGACCCGTCGGATATGAATAGCGATTCACTTCCGACCGCCTCCACCCCTCGCCCTACGGACAATGTCGTGGTGTTGTCTCAAAGGGCACCGAGCCGAGGGGAGGTAGTCCTGGAGGCGCCTCGTGGCGACGTTCCGGACTCTGGGCGCAAGGGGAGCAAGACTCCCATGGGCTCCGAATTCGGCCCCCAGCCGAACGCTGCGCCGGAACCTCCAGTGGTTCCGGACTCTGTCAGGCAACCCCCGGTTAAGAGGGGCAAGCCGCATGTGCCGGTGGCCTCTGTCCATCCAGAGGCATCAGACAACTTGCTGGAAGCGCTTCGCGGCGCTTCCATTTACGAAGAACACCGCACTATCATGAGTGTGGTGGTCAAGAAGGTTTAGTCCGCCAAGAGCGGACTGACTGAAGCCTGTGCCAGCCTCCTAACAGGCTTTGAGGTAAGTAACCGGATTATAAGAGAATGTCACCGCATAGACACTAGCCCCTGATGCTCTGTTTGGCATTTGCGAAGAAAGGCCGAATAGAGGATCAAATAATAACCGCAGGAGTCTAATCGAAATATGTCTATGTGCATATGCAGGCTTCATGCTAGCCGCTGCCGCGCGTACTGCGGAGGTCGCCGCACTGAAGCGGGACCTTGAGCGGTCCATGGAAGAGCTCGGCCTTGCCAAAAGGCAGCTCGAAGAGAACAAAGGTAAGTTATACCCCGTCTGTATGTTGATAAGAAAAAAAGGATGGTTGCTTAGATCATAGGATCGTCATGAATTTTGCCAGGGGCCACGACCGAAGTGGCGACCCTAAAGAAGGCGCTGTCCGAGGCCGAGGACAAGGCGGCCAAGGAGCGCATTGAGCGGGAAAAACAAGAGGCCCGGGTGGGCGAGGTGCAGCAAGAGCTCCAGGCACTCGTCAAGAAACACGAGTCCTTGGAGCTTGACTCTAAGACGCGAGAGTCCGAGCTTGCGAAGGCCCTCGAAAATGCACAACATGCCAAGGCCGAAGCCCAAAAGGCCCTCCAGGAAATTGAGGCGGTTAAGAAGATAGCGACGGGTAAGGCATTCAGTATGCAAAGCAACCATGTGAGAGAAAATTTCCTTTTACTTACCCGAGTTCGGAGCTCTCCAGGAGCGTTTGCAGATCTACCCCGCAGTGTATCAGATGCCGCGGAATTCTACCGGGCCGAGGAGGGGAGCTCGGCGGAGAAGTTGTTCTGGTCTCAGTATACTGGGACCGAACACCCTAGGCCCTTGAGCGACCAGCTGAAGCAACTGGTCGAGCTCCACAAGGCGGTCGAACAGGCCATGAAGGGTCTTATAGTCCGGATGTGGCCTGGCGATCCCCTGCCTGATAGCTACTTCGGCCTGGTGAGGCGGCTTGTGAATGCCTGCCCGCGGCTTGACGTCATAAAGCGGTATGTCTGCATCGAGGGCGCGCGCATGGCTTTTGCCCGAGCAAAGGTGCACTGGGCGAAGCTGGTGAAGGAGGGGCCGCCAGAAGGCAAGGAGCATCGCCATCCCGAGATGTATTATAACAGTGTCCTGAAGGGTTCTCGCCTTGTGACGGAGGAATGTACTAAGGATGTAATATTCGAATGAATGTACTCATGCGATCCTGTTATATGAAACGAGTTCATTTGTGCTATGCAATGCTTGTGAATTTAAAATATTACCTTCTGTGCGGCCGTTTATAAAATCTGAGAGTTGGCCAGTCGTCGGCTTCTGCCCCCATGTAACTAGTACTGAGGTGTTCGGGATAAACCTGAGCACTCTTTATCCCAATTTTGGGTCCTTCGAGGGAGGTGTTCAGCACAACGAACGAGGCAATCGGACTATAAGGCTTTATCACTCTCCCTTAGCCATAGAAGTCTACAATTTTAAATTTTGGCGAAGCCCCTAGTATTCGGAAGGCCGAATTTGGGGCGCTATATACGCCTAAGTCGGGCAAGGCTGACTCCTTGCCCGAAGCGGAAAAAGTCTTTAAGGACTTGAGACCTCTCGAACAGCGACCAGCTCTCGCCTTATCATGGCAGTCAGTTTTCGGCTTTCTCTACTGAGGTGCTCGTCCGGAAGAACCGGGACACAATCGCAGTAGTTCTCCCAACGCTACCTTAGCCGATATTGTGGAACGTAAGGTACCAAAACATGGGAGCCGGGCAAACCCAACTATTGACCCAAGACATGATTCGGAGCTGATGCATATAATGCTATAAGTTCGGGGTGCCGCACTGTCGAAAGTGTTCGGACTTCTCACGCCGTATTATGGGGTATACTGAAGCCCCTGGCGTAATGGTCGTACCAGAATGTACGGGTGCAAGTTGTCGTAAATAAACAGACAAGAAAAAATAAGGGTAATGCAATTATAGACTAATGCTACACCTTGTTAAATAATACGTCGAAGCGTACTGATACAAGTAGTGCAATAAGCAAAAAATAGGACTATTTGACATGTCCTATCCAAGGGTAAGCTGCGTATGGGTATTAAAAATGGGTACTTCGAGTGTTATCAGAGACCACCTGGGGATTCCCTTGTACGTCTTAGCTTCTTGCCTCCTTGGTTGTTCCTTTCCGTAATGTGTCCAGCAATCAGACTGCCGGAAAGGGCTTCCAGAGAGTAAGGTCCTGAAAGAGAGGAAATGATAAAGGTATACAGCCCCTGGGGCGGTTGAGCCGCATTGTGGGACGTGCCCTGGTCGTGCCCCCGCCTATGCCCATGGTATTTTTAGTGCGTAATTATGTACGCGCGGCACAGATTTCGTCGCTTGACCGGGACTAGGACGGGGGCCGAATTGCTAGGCAAGCTCTGAATGTGCCAGGCGATCCTGTTGCAGGTTACTCCGGACTCGCTTGAAGGTGTCCGGGGGCTTTATCGCCGAATTGGCGGTTTGCCTTAAAAGGCTGCTTTGTGCCTCAGCTGCGAGGGCCGCAGTGTGCTCCTCCGTGCGGAGCGAGCGTTCTGTGTTTCCATTGACTGTTATAACCCCATGAGGTCCTGGCATTTTGAGCTTGAGGTATGCATAATGCGGTACCGCATTGAATCTGGCAAATGCGGTTCGCCCGAGCAGTGTGTGATAGCCATTGCGGAACAGGACGATATCGAAGATTAACTCCTCGCTTCGGAAGTTGTCCGGAGATCCGAAGACCACTTCCAGTGTGATTGAGCCCGTGCAATGGGCCTCTACACCTGGGATGACACCTTTAAAGGTGGTTTTAGTGGGTTTGATCCTCGAGGGGTCTATGCCCATTTTGCGCACTGTATCCTGATAGAGCAGGTTCAGGCTGCTGCCGCCGTCCATAAGGACTCGGGTGAGGTGAAATCCGTCGATGATGGGGTCAAGGACCAATGCGGCAGATCCGCCATGACGGATACTAGTGGGGTGGTCCCTGCGATCGAAGGTGATCGGACAAGAGGACCATGGGTTGAACTTTGGGGCGACTGGCTCCATCGCATAGACGTCCCTTAGTGCACGTTTTTCGTTCCCTCTTGGGAATGTGGGTTGCGTATATCATGTTCACTGTTTTCACTCGTGGAGGGAACCTCTTCTGTCCTCCTGTGTTCGGCGGCTGGGGCTCCTCCTCGTTGTCGCTATGCAGCCCCTTGTCCCTGTTTTCGGCATTCAACTTGCCGGCCTGCTTGAACACCCAGCATTCTCTGTTGGTGTGATTGGCTGCCTTATCGGGGGTGCCGTGAATTTGACACGAGCGATCGAGTATGCGGTCCAAACTGGACGGGCCCGGATTGCTTCTTTTGAACGGCTTCTTCCGCTGACCGGATTTACAGCCGCTGAATCCGGCATTGACTGCCGTGTCCTCGGCGTTGTCGCCGTTGTTGCGGCGCTTGTGTCTGTTACGACGCGGTCTGCCGTTAGTATCCTTCGTATCTGAAGTGCCATGACTTCTTGATGTGTTGTTGCTGCGAGCCAGCCAGCTGTCTTCGCTCGCGCAAAAGCGGGTCATGAGCGTCGTGAGGGCCGCCATAGACTTCGGCTTCTCCTTGCGGAGGTGCTGGGCGAGCCACTCGTCACTGATGTTATGCTTAAATGCCGCTAAGGCCTCTGCATCCGGACAGTCGACAATTTGGTTTTTCTTAGTTAGGAACCGGGTCCAGAATTGCCTGGCCGATTTCCCCGGCTGCTGAGTTATATGGCTCAAGTCATCAGCATCCGGTGGTCGCACATAAGTGCCCTGGAAGTTGTCAAGGAATGCATCTTCCAAATCCTCCCAACTGCCAACGGAGTCTGCTGGCAAGCTATTCAGCCAATGTTGAGCTGTTCCTTTGAGTTTTAGTGGGAGGTACTTGATGGCATGTAGATCATCACCGCGAGCCATGTGGATGTGGAGGAGGAAATCCTCGATCCATACCGCGGGGTCTATTGTTCCATCATCATATGATTCAATATTTACGGGTTTAAAACCCTCTGGGAATTCATGATCCATTACTTCATTAGTGAAGCATAGGGGGTGTGCGGCGCCTCTGTGCCGGGCTATATCACGACGCAGTTCATATGAGTCTTGTCTGCTGTATTCGGCCCGGCCGGATTTTCTTTTAGTGTATCCGGCGTGACGGTCATCGTCCCGCGTTGGTGCGCGCCCCCGTGATCCGTAGATTGATCTTGCATGTTTTGCCTTGTTTTCCAATACATATCGCAGGTCCCGCATGTTGCCCCGGCCCTTGGTATTTTTGTTTGGGTGGCGGCGGGGTGCGGGCTGGTTTTCAGGCTGAAATGCCTCTCTGTCTCGGCCGCGAGGTGGCCGATCAGCCGCATCATACGCTGGTGATGTAGGTTTCAATGCTTCCTCCTCGAGTTGAGGTAGCAACCTACGCTTTGGGTAACTCTTGGTTGGGGTAGCAATTCTGGACTTGATTCTTTCGCCAGTATTTTTTATATATTCCAAAAATATTCTCCGTGAAGTTTCAGGTCATTCCGAAAACTTTTATTTCTGCACAAAAATAACACCATGTCAGTTCTGCTGAAAACAACGTCAGTCCGGGTTAGTTCCATTCAAATCATGCAAGTGAGAGTCCAAAACAAGGGCAAAAGTGTTTGGAGAAGTAGATACGATGGAGACGTATCAGGAAGCCATGGTGGGCAGTAGTGGTGTGGACAAGAGAAAGGGAACGGAGGCGGATGACTGCGGCTATGACCTGCGCAACAGTTTATATAGCAATGGTGGGCGGCGGAGGGACGGACGTGTGGCGCCGGAGTTGCCGCCTCGGCAACCGCGTATCATTAATGTAGGCGGTAGACAGACGGACGGACGACACTTGTGTCGTTTGAAGGCGGAGCAATCGCCTGCACGGGGAAGCGGGGCGGGCGCCGCTGAACGTTTCGGGCAGAAAGCGCGCGCGGGCGAGGGAGGCGGTCTGGGTGAGCCAGGGCAGTCAGACTCGTGTTTGGCAGCGGGTCGGTCCAGCAGCCGGACATGCTGGCTCGCAAGCGAGCTTGCCGAGCTGAGCGACGACAATCAGACGATGGACGTAACTTCCGACCAGGAGCCAGCGCCACTGTCCAAGCCGGTTCATGCCGTGTTCACCATAGAGCAGGTGCGGCCGCACTTCGATGCCTTAATGGTGGAAGAGCAACCAGCGCAGGAGGACCTGTGCTGCAACCTCCGTCTCGTCAACGAGCACTGGTGAACAAGCGAACGACAATGCCGTCGCGGACATGTGGCCCTATGATCCTGGCTTCCCGAATGAGCAGCAGGCGTTGTACCAGACCATCCGTAGGGCCTGCGAGGCCCTCTTCGTCGTCCTTCGAGTTGTTGCGCTCGCCGTGGCGCCGCCGTCTCACGTTGTCAACATGGTCAACAGACATGAGGAATGAGGAGATGACTTTACTTGGAGAGGATGACAGTGGGGACCCACCAGGGCCATAGCCGCACGTCTGCAAGTGCCTCCTTATTATATACTACAACTGTAATTTTTTTTGCTTCCTCCTGGTTTCCTGACATCACGGTCCCACACTATTGTCAACCTATGTAGTCAATAAACGAGAGAATTGCGCAAGGAGCGGCCGACAGCTGGGACCAAACAGCTCGAGCAGTATTTGTGTGTTTTGATGTGTGAGCACTGCAGAGTTTTTCTTAAGCGATGTTTTCATTTTTTTGAGACAAGAGCAACGTTTTCGTTGTTGTTCAGAGGAGAGCAGGGTATTAACTGGGCGGGTTGTGGCCCGTCTAGCCCAGGCCAGATATCCAGCCCAGATATTAATTTTTTTAAGCTGAAAATGGCTAGTCCAACTATACTTTTTTTGAGGAATACCCAGGCAAGGTCAACTTGTTATTCTCCGCCCCGCCGGGCTGCAAATCTTTCCTAAAGCGGATGCATTAGGCTTAAAAAGAAAATGGGCTTTAAGAAATAATAAATGGGATGTAATTATAAAAACTGGGCTGTAACTATAAAAAATGCACCAAACACGTAATTAGTTTATAAAATATTATTTTTGGATTTTGAAAATTTTAATTTCATTAATTGTTGCGCGCGCAATGTTTCGTTGGATTTTTATGTAAGACAAATTTATATTGAAATTGTATTTAATCTGACTAGAAATTTAGGGATAAAAATATTTTGGATCCCATCAAAATATGGTAAATTCTATTGAATTCTATTTTGAACGGTTGGTTGAAATTATTAATCGTTATCCTAGCTAGAAAATGGGTTGTACTTTTAACAAACTGTAAATGAGCTGTAGTAAATTCATTAGAATTCAAAAATGGGCTGTACATTCTTACAAATCTCAAATGGGTTATAAGTTCTCTACCACACACCTGTGGGCCTACTAAATTGACGCGTCCCAAAAAAAAGTTGACGCGTATGCAAGGCTTTATCAACTTATAGTGAACACACGGTTTTAGCAACAGTGGCCGTTGGATGTCCATCCAACGGATGTTGTGCTTCTTCTTCAATCTCGGATATTCTAGCTTCACCCGCCCAAAAAATGATTTCTTCCCATGACATCTGGGGTGCACCGTTTCGGAGGCTGACCTGTGGGCCTACTAAGTTGACGCGTACCAAGGGCTTTGTCAACTTAGTCAATATAAACGATTCTAGCTGCAGTGACCGTACGATGTCCATCCAACAGCTGTCGTGCTTCTTCAACCTCTGGTCTTCTTGCTCCAGCCGCCCAAAGCAGCGCCGGTCGTGCCACCTGCTCCTGCCTCCAGTGGCCGGCTGTGCTGCCGCGGAGGCCTCACAGCCCCCTACTATTCCCACCGCTGGCCAGGCCGTGCGGCGACGGCAGCCTCACACCGCAATCGAACCAGTGAACCCTCGTACTCCTCTCCGCATGGGCATCCACTGCCGCGTCTTCCGTGGCTCCGCGTCGTTCCCTTCCTAGGCCCCGCCGTCGTCCACCGCCTTGGTGCTCTCGCCGTGGCGTGGTCAATATGGTCAACGAACGACTTCCATCGAAAGAGTACTGTACGTGGAGAGGCTGACAGCTGGGTCCATGGCCGCAGCAAGGAAGTGCCTCCTTATTACGCGGAAAATAATGATTCCTCCACCTGACAGCAGGGACCCACCGGACGGGCCACCGTATTTCGTGAAAAAAATATTTCTCCCTGACTGCTGGGACCCACGAGCTACATCTTCACACGCAAGGAAGTGCCTGGCAGTCGGGACCCACCTAGTCGAAGCGTACGTAGCGTTGTCATTCTGGTGGCGAACGTGTACGTACATACTGGTCGATCGGTCTATCTGCAGGCTGCAGCGATGAACCGTGGCCGAGTAAGGAAGGGCATGTGTCATAGTAATGGTGCGCACGTAGCATGTACACGTACGTACAACGGCCAGGGTGCAAGAAAGTAAATACGGCCACGTACGTACATACAGGCGGGGTCTTGAACGCCTACTCGCGCATACGTACGGCCAGGGCTTGTGTAAATGGCTGGGTCCGAACGGAGAAGCTGCGCCGTCGTCGTGATCATGGGGAGGCAACCGGCTAGGTCGGAACGGAATGCGTCGTCGTGTTCATCGGGAGCCAACCGGCTTGGACGGAACAGCCGATGGAAGTGAGGCCTGGCGTACCGCAGAACGGAGGAAACGGCCTTGTGTTCGACCGGCCACGGTCGAAACGGGGTCCTGTTGATCGGGAGGGGTGTGGCGTATCGCAAAACGGAGGAAACGGACTTGTGTTGGAGCGCTATGGTCGAAACGGGGGTCCTGTTCATCGGGAGGGGTGTGGCGTACCGTAAAACGGGACTCCACGGGATACTGTTCATCTCCACCGTCGACCTCCTCCAGCCTCCACGGGCTATTGTTCATCTCCACCGTCGACCTCCTCCAGCCTCCACCTGTGACTGTTCATCCACGGGCTCCTGTTCATCCAGCCTCCACCGCGCGCTCCTCCACCGGCTACTGTTCAACCAGCCCTCTTCTCGGGGTCCTTCAACCACCCCTCTCCACGGTGTCCTGTTCAACCACCCCTCCACTGGCTACTGTTCATCCAGCCCTCCACCGGCTACTGTTCAACCAGCCCTCCACCGGCTACTGTTCATCCAGCCCTCCACGGGGTCCTGTTCATCCAGCCCTCCACAGGGTCCTGTTCATCCACCGGCTCGATCGATCAGGGTGTTGTTCATCCAGCGGCAACGGCCTCTACTACCACGGGTTCCTGTTCATCCAACCCCCCACCGGGAACTGTTCATCCAAACCCCCCAACAACGCTCACTGTTCATCCATATGCAGCATCGATCAGCTTCAGTTAGCAGCAGTAGTGAAGGAATCACTCGGGTTCAGTTAACAGCAAGGGATCGATTGCTCAGGTTCAGTAATGTATCTAGTGCAATCGCTCGGGTTCAGTTAGAGCCCAACGCCTCGCACACACGCGTACGTACGAGAGGAACGCGCATCGCTCGGCCCCGACCATCCACCGTAACCGGGAACTCCCCCGATATTTTCCTCGCCATCGCTTCTACCACGATTTTTCCGTCATGGACGGCCCAAAGAATGTCATGCAACTGCGTCTCCGGCCCGCCCAGGATGAAAAGCCCATTTTTCTGTCATAATTTTTTGTCATAGAAGTAGGAGCCCACCACATCTATGATGATACCGGGTTTTGTCACAATTATCGTCATAGAAGTGTCATAAGTATGACATAATTTTTTTTTGTTCGGCCCAAAATGTCACGGATGTGTCTTTTTTTTGTAGTGTTGGGCCAAGTAGCATAGTTGTTGACATTATGATTCTGCTGGCAAATGAAGCAAGCTTTGGTTTTCACATAGTTCCCAACATCGTGACCAGGCCCTCCACAATTGAAGCATATCATATCCTTATACCTGGGGTCTAACACTTGCTCTACCTCACCATCTACAGCTTGAGACGCAGGAACTTGAGAGGACGTTGTTGTAGATGCAGTAGATTTGGATTTCTGTGCAGGCATAGGGTCCTTACCAGATGGAGCAGAAGCTCGCCTACGCTGCACGGGGGCTAGGGCACGTTGGGCAGGGCCTCGTTGAGATGCTGCCCCGGAGCTGGATCCAGAAGGACGACGCTCAGCCATACCCACACCTTGTTTCACAACTTCAGCAAACGAGCGCTTGCCATGGTCGAGCTGCCCACATTCTATCGAGGTCATTTCCTCATGGCTGCAGGACAAGGGGTAGCAACTGAAAGTCTGAAAGAACATATTTGATCTGTAGCACGTTTAGCGTATTGGAAAGAGCTATAATTGACACATTTAATTGATATCACATATGCGACAAACAAAGACACAAACACAAAACAAAGTGCATGCCAAGCTATGGAATCGACATTTATCTGGACTTTGATTTTTTAGGGGCTCGGGTACGAATATGTTAACATACAATTTTGTTTTTCTAAGAAAAAAATCTTTCCCGCTAAAAGAAAAACTAATTTTTCTAACCGAGTGAAGAAAGCCCACTCTGTACTACCACCTACCTGGAGTGTGATAAGCCCACCTATCTATCCACTTGACCCAGCCCACATGTAATAGTCCAGCCGTCGAAGGCCCACTTCCACGGAAACCCTAGCCTCCGATATATAAGCTCCCCTCTAGCGCCCCCTGCCCGAGCCCTCGCACGCGCGCCGCCATCTCCCCGCCTACGCCGCCGCAGCCGCCTCCTGCTACCCGCCGCCGAGATGGTACGTTCCTCTCGTACTTCCTTTCTCGGCAAGCTCTTACGACAGTGAAACACGTTTCAGTCTTGGATGCGGTATTTCTTAGGATCCATCCTGCAAGATCGTAGTGTTTCTAGGTGCGAAATCATGATTCAACAATTCGATTGTGTGTTACTAATATGTTGAGCTCTCTCGAGCTCCTCCCTTTCGACCACTCGTGTTAGCCCTGAGTTGTGCTTCGTGCTTTGTATGCAAACTTCCTCTGGGCCAATCGATGTGTTCTTCAATTCGCTCAGAACCTAGGTGTATTAGGATACTTCGCAGGTACTCAACCAGTCCCTTGGTGCACAAAATCTGCACTGGCATGGTGTTGTGGGCTTGTGGCTAGTAAGGTAGAATAGCATGGGAAAAGCCATCTGCGCAAGTGGTTTGAGTGGAGCATGCGATATTTTGTTTCGGGAAGGATACACACTGGATGTAATATCGGAACATTTTCGTTATCTAATGTATTAGTGTTTCGTTGATGTTAAGCTTTCCACATCCGAAGTTAATCAATTGCCCAAATTCGATGTTAAATGTGCATTAGCAGTTGCTTCACTGACTATATCATAATGTTCATTTTTATTATGCTGCTGTGTAATTTGTTGTTTTGCAATGTCTACTCAGACGAAGCGCACCAAGAAGGCCGGAATCGTCGGGAAGTATGGTATGCGCTTGTAACATTTGGCTCATTTACCTGTTTATGTGCTTCTGCTGTGTCCTGAAATTAGCCCTTGCAATGTTATAGGTACCAGGTATGGTGCCAGTTTGCGTAAGCAGATCAAGAAGATGGAGGTGTCTCAGCACTCCAAGTACTTCTGTGAATTCTGTGGGAAGGTATGTCTTCTGTCACCTACTTGGTTACACAAAGTGCATTGTGTGAATGCTATCTGCTATGTATGAACTGTTGTTGTTTACTGGGGTAGTACTGTACACTGACTACCTTTCCATGCACCTTCATACTCCCTCAGTCTGGAATTTCTTGTCGCATAAATGGATAAAAATAGATGTATCTAGAACCTAAAATATGTCTAGATACATCCATTTCTCCGACAAGTATTTATGGATGGAGGGTGTATTTATTAATGCTTGATGTGATATTTTGTATCGCTTTCTATGTTTTCTCTCTCCAAGTGATAGTTTTGCTATGTCAGTCGTAAATTCCTCTTGTCTTGTTATGTCATTACCCTGTAATATCTTATGCTAGCTGTGTTATCTTCTATTTGCAACAGAAGGTGTCCAATTTGGTTTTATTGTTGCCATTCTAATTGTAGTTTCATCATACAAAAATGTCATCTTATCTTATTGTACATGCTGTCATCGCCATGAAAGGCTTGTTGTACTGTAGTAATCTGAGTACAGGAAAGGGAGTTGTATTTAATATGCTACATACTCTTATGCTAGTAATTTGTAGCATATATTTGGTTTTCTATACACTTCTTCTTTGAAAATATATAGAAACTTGCATTCGGTTGTCTAAAACTACGCTTTCTGCTTGTGAATCATAACCAGTTTGCTGTGAAGAGGAAAGCTGTTGGAATTTGGGGATGCAAGGACTGTGGCAAGGTCAAGGCTGGCGGCGCCTATACCATGAAGTATGCATCTGTTCCGAGCTCCTTCTGGATGACCTCTTCATTGTCATATCGCTTTATGCTAATTTCACAATGCGTCTTTGCAGCACTGCTAGTGCAGTCACCGTCAGGAGCACGATCCGTCGCTTGAGGGAGCAGACCGAAGCATGATTGCCCTACTGTTGTCTTGAGGAATCCAGGGGTTCTGTAGTGGAGTGAAGACTTAACAATCTCTGTATTTTGGCTATCGAGCGATGGATATCTGTTAGTAATTTTGGTTCTGATTTTAGGATCTTTGAAACTTGAAAGTATGTCCCTACAGCTGCCTGTTATGCGTTATGCCAACCTATTTGTATTTTTGTGACACGTCTCTCACTCTCTACCCCTCTGCACCCCAAGTCAATCTTATATGATAAGGTTTTTATCTCTTTTTTTAACACAGTATAGATGCAAACGAGCATACTGACCCCATGAATGCATGGACACCCCTACCTCTATGAGCATCTGTCATCTGATATGGAGAATGAACATTGCCGGAGGAAAATGGTAGTAGTGCAAAGTCTAGGACTTATCCTGATGGGCTGGTTGCATCCCTAAAATTGTGAACTTATGGAATGCACCCCAGTTGAGCAGAAAATTTTGAAAAAGTTGGAAATAAATTCAAGACATTCTGTTTTTTATAAACATTGTTGAATGTTTTATTGACATGCAAAGTTTCATTTGTGGATGTCTTGAAAAGAAAAATTGATGTTCAAAAGTGCTTACAAAAAGAGGAAATGATTGTAATCAACCGATCGGCCGCTCCCAAGGTCGCCGCTTTATCTCTTCCTCTCTCAATCTTTCTTGGATCTTCTCACTTGCAGCGGCTCCAGGATTTGCCATGAGCCGCAAGTGTGCCGCTCCAAGCCACCCATCCATGTCCATTGTTGAGAGGTTTAGCCGTCGGGTTGCTGCGTGCTCGACGGAGGTGTGGCCAGTCGAGGCCTAGTGTTACAAGTCGGCCACCGGGGTGCTGTGTGCTGGCCGCTGGACGTCGGCGGTGGAGTAAAATCACACTTCTTTACCCCTGTTCATGGCCGGATAATGCCTCCTTATTTTATTTTTGCAACAACAACCCTGTTTTGCAATTGCAACAAGGAGCCGCGAGCTAGTGATTTTTTTTTTCAGTCAGAAATGTTTCTCCAACAAAGGTTTGTTGCAAAGGAGGTTTGCAACACCGATTTTGTTGCAATGAAGAGAGTTGTGTTTCAGAAGAAGAAAATGGAAAAGAACGTTTTTTTGTTGCAACAAGGCCCATGTTACAGAGACTGAGTGCAACAATTGACTTGTTGCAAATCACTGGTTTCAACGGGGTTCACATGGGGAGATCCAATGGTCATTCTCACTTCATCCAACGGCCGGCGAGGTGGTCGATCTTTCCAGATCATCCGCGGGACGCGTAGCGCCCCCCTTAAAAAAATACCCTTTTTGAAACATTGTTGTTGTTTTTAATCCCAAAAAACAGTTTCTGCAAATTTTCCATGGGTGCATGCAGAAACTTCATGTTCCATTTCATTAATGCTATTTTTGCAGACGTTATGATTTTGTAGTTTCTTTCCCATGAGTTTGCTGTGCGTTACACAGCTGACGCTCATAAAGCTTATACGGAATGTTGTAAGCCCTGAATAATCTTCAGATTCCAGCAAATGATAGGTTTTCATGTCCTCGCAAATAATAAATAGAAGCTCCTTATTAGTTGAGCTTTAAGTTTCCCAAAGAATCTAGAGCTTCAGATACGGTATGTTACCGCAATCCCAACCAAGGAGATTGCTCAGATCCTCTTGAGAAGCGCTTTCAGATGTGGCTGTAGACTGTTTGTGATTGTTGCCATCTGAACGACGTACGAGAGCTCCCCATCCACCACCTGAAAAGCCCTCGTGATCTGCTTCACCTGACAAAATTATACAAGATTTCTTAGGAGATTCAGGCAACTTAGGTGGCTGCAAGACTCCGTAAGCGAGTGGATAACCCTGAAGATGACCTTCCTATGAAGTTTAGCAACTCCAACAAGGAAAGACAATGTACATGATGGTCAAGATTTGAGTGTTGCGAACCTATGACAAAAAATACAATGAAGTGCCGCCAGCAAGATGAGTCATACCCCTCCTACTTCGGTTCATGAACACAAAAGCAGATCTAAGTGTCATAGTTTCTGAGTTTTAAACAAACAAGACAAGTGCAGATGGAAGTAGGGCACTGCTTCCAGAGTTAAGAAACTTTACATGTAGATTTATCCCTTGTTAAATATAGATATATGGGTGCAAATATAAATTTCTATTAGCTCATAGAAGCCTTAGTGTATCATGAGTTCATCACCTGGACAAGTGAGGAACGTCATTCTATCCTAATTCGCAAAAAACAAAATACACTATCCCATCCAACTTAAGAGTCAGATTACGTAACAACAAAAGTACCTAAACTCTTTTGACAAATATTAGCCCATGGTAGGTTGAATGCAAAAACAAAAGCATTGTCACATAGTCAAATGAAAATTGACCCTCAGAACATCATGTGGCATAGTAATAAAGGTAGTCGAAATAGATGATAATAAGAGACATCATATATAATCGTCCTAGGAGAAGTACCTTTGCTGCATTGCCAATAAGTTCGCTTTGGAGTGTCACTGTTTTCTTTTCACTATCATATGAACCTGTCTGCATTTTAGAAACAAAGTTGTGGCAACAAATAACAGTTTAGCTAAAATAAATAAATATAAATAACTAAAGTAACACACCAATTTATTTAGTTCTCACCAAAAAAAACTTGTTTTGCTTAGTGATATAAATCACACTCCGATGAAACCTAATTCTTACAATGCCTGGGTGAGTTATGAGCTATGGCCTTGTGAGTACCTTTGGCCCTATAAGCAACTTATATAAGAGGACCACTATTGTTTGGATGTGTCCTCTCTATTTATCATTTACCAGCAAGCCTCCAGTGCTAGTTTTTGGTATTTGATTAACAGTTGTTTAGCGAAAATACAGGAAAAAAGGGACCACCAGTTGCAACGAATTTGCAAAGAGAGCGAATATCTCAAGCCTACACTATCTTTATTCAAAAATTAAAACATAAACACACATTTAACTTCAAAAAAGCAGATATTTCAGTGACAAAACTACACTTTCATCTTTAAAATGTAAATTTAAAATATACTTTGGTATAGTTTTGTAAACATATTAAGGGTATTTGTTAGTTTTCTGATAAATTTTGACATAATAACTATAGTTCTGTGCCATTTATTCTTTGCAATATTAAAGGATCCAAATATTGCAGGCGTCAACTCACTTCCTATTTGTATATCACATTCCTTTCTATCCTACTCCCTCCGAACCATAATATAAGACGTTTTTGCAGTTCAAATTTAACTGCAAAAACGTCTTATATTATGGTACCGAGGGAGTACATAAGAGATCAACACAACTCCACATAAATCAGTGTTAATACTGCAATGACATAAATGCTCCTTTGCCCCTTCTTTGCGCCGCTTAGCAGGTGAGATAAGGATAATTAACCCCACCTACTGTTGCAAGCAACTATGCTAGTTCAGTATCCAGTTCAGAATCTTCAGATATGAACAATATAACTGCAGTATGCAGACACCTGCCGTGCAAATTATAAACTGGGATTGCGAATTTGCGATGGCCTATAACGAATACCAACAGGCAATACCCAAACAGAGTTGCCATTTGCAGCTGGCTCCAAAATGCATACCATACTCAATCTAGCATCAGACAGAACTATGCTTGCAAGAACTCAATGGGCAGTCAGTACGAACACACCTGGACCTCGGTGAGGCCTGTGCTCTGGGCGATGACCACCTCGACGGAGCCGTCGGGGCGGGGCCGCCAGTACCCACTCTCGGCGTGCATCGGGTCGCCGGACGCCGCCTTCCACGTCCTCTGCGTGTACGAGATCACCGGCTGCGCGCACCCACGCCGAGTCAGGCAAAGGCATGAAAGCTCTAAGAATCGGCCAACCGAAGGCAAAGTTTCTGCCACGGAAGGGACACATACGGCCGGGAGACGGCGGTGTACCTTGGAAGGGTGGTGGGAGAAGAGGATCTCCTCGCCGTAGCGGAACGGGACGATGGAGGGGAAGGTCCCCTCGCCCTCGCCGCGCCACTTGCCCAGCAGAAACGACAGCGGAGCCACCAATGGGTGCGGCGCCGGCGGCTGCGTTGGAGGGCCGGCGGCTTCCATTTCTTGAAGTCTCCGGTTGGATTTTCGGACTGGTCTCACCTCTCTGCTCTCTTGTTTCGTGAGCTGAACGGGACGATGGGGAGTGGCTTGGGTTGCACAATCTAATTATTTTTTAACCGTAACTGTGGGTTGCACAATTTTCACCCAACCGCCCCCATTCGGTCAAGGATTTGTTGCTGACCCACCCAAAATTCTAGTCATCCGAGAAAGACGGTCACGCCCACAATAATCATGCTAACCGGGAAATTTTGAAACAAGCACGATGTATGGCAAGATCTTCCACAATTCGTCAACCATGTCACAACTTTGCAAGGAGGTGAACTCGGTAATTATCTGCACGCTTCACTCCCTTTAGCCGGAGAGGAACCGGCAGGTCTTTGAGAACATCACTCTCCTCCCATCGGCGGTCATCGACAAGATTCACAATAACTGTAAATAGTGAGAGGGTAATATTCAACTCCCTTCCTTTCTAAATATAAGGTGTATTAGTTTTTTCAACACTTTAATCATTTTAGACAAAAATATCAATGTCTAGATTCAACATGAAATATATTTACATGTTATATTTATTTAATGTTATATATCCTTATATATATTTCTATAAACTTGGTCGAACATCGATAGTATTTGACTTTTTGAAAAACTAATATGCATTATATACTAGTATTTAGGAACAGAGGGAATAGGCAGTCTTGTGGTGAAATGCCATCGTTCTCATACAAATTATTGCAAATGCACTTGTTTGCAATCTTAACATATATGTATGAAGATCTCCGTGTTCACGGAAAAAATATATCAAAAATGAAATCACAGGGTCTTGGTGAGTACCAAGAACCCAACACCATGCAAGCAAACTGCGAACAGCAGCAAGGATGACATTCGCTGAATTATTGGCGGCTATGGTTTGGCGATGGTGTAGAGGTGTGATGCAACGGGCGTAAACTCTGCATTTGCTTTGATCTCACATGCGACAGTGACGCTCATATTCCTTGTTGGAACTATTTTGTGAAGCCTTTAGAGCACATACAGTCGGGCGTCTTATCTCCTCTCCCAAATGTCCGGGTGGACGCCTTGGTTACTAACCGGTGAAAATCCTGACATAGACGGGCGCCTTAAATGGGCCTCAAACCTTGGGCTGACCGACGCCCCTCATATCCAGCCATAATGTAGGGCGGATATGAGGAGGCTCGTGCGTGACCACGCGCGTCTGCAACGTCGGACTCGACACCCCGACCCCATCATAAATTGCACCAAATTCATCACCCTTAACCCGCCGATTGCATTTGCTCTCTCCTCTCTTCCTCCTCCTTCACACTGGACGTCTTTTAGCTCCGCCGCCACCCTTGCTCCGGCGCCGTTCCGAGCCTTAACGCCGCCAGCACTGGTACTACAGTCCTCTCTATCGTGCTGCCTCTGTGGACTTTGTTGCCGGCCCGGCCCGGACGTCACCACAGTATGTTCAGCAACTTTTGGGTTGCCCCTTGCGCTCTGTGTGTTCGACACAATATTTGCCCCGGTTTTCTGTGATTTATTCGTAGGAAAAATGATGGATTCTAATGCTTCATCAGACAAGGAGTATGCACCGATGTAGTTTGATAAAATGATTGAAGATGAGTTCTTCGTTTCATGGAATTCAGACGAAGAGTCAGACATGATCATGCTCATAAGCATGCAAGAGGGAATGGAACGGCAGGTGGAGCATATTCTCAACTTTAAGGGCTCAATGAAAGGGAAAAGAGTGATCAATCGGGATAGGGTCTCCGGAGCACAGCTAGTGTACAAGGACTACTTTGGTCCAGACCCAACTTTCACAGATGATCCATGGTTTCGTTGTCGTTTCTGTATGCGCAAACCATTGTTTTTGCGTGCTGTGGAGGGAGTGGAAGCACACGACTACTACTTCCAGCTCACAAGGGATTGTTGCGGCCATCTTTCTTCCTCCGCTAAGCAGAAATGCACAACTACTCTGAGGATGCTTACACTTGGTACTGTCGTCGATGCCATTGGTGAGATGGTCCGGATGGGGGAGAGCATATGCCTGAAGACTACTGCCAGGTTTGCCCGCGCCGTGCAGGTGTTTGGAGCTGAGTGTCTAAAGGAACCAAATGTGCAGGACACAGAAAAGTTGTTGGCTATTGGAGAGGCAAGAGGATTTCGAGGAGTACTTGGATCAATTGATTGCATGCATTGGCAATGGAAGAACTGACCCAAAGGTTTGCGTGAAATGTATCAAGGTAACACCAAAGAGGCCACCATCACACTGAAAGCAGTGGCATCACATGACTTATACACCTGGCATGCTTTCTTTGGAATGCCGGATTCTCACAACGATATCAACGTGCTTCAACGATCTCCATTTTCAGGAGGCTTTGTAATGAGGAATTGCCGCCGTGCAACTACACTGTCAATGGCCGTGACTACAACATGGGATACTATCTTGCCGATGGCATATATCTTTAGTGAGTTGCGTTTGTGAAGACCATATCCGAACCACAAGGCAACAAACAAAGTCACTTGCAACAATGCAGGAAGCAACTAAGAAGGATGTGGAGAGAGCATTCGGAGTGCTTCAAGCTCGTTCATGAACTGTTCATGGAGCTACAATGATGTGGGAATCAGAAACTTTGTGGCAGCTGATGACATGTTGTGTTATTTTGCACAATATAATTGTCAAGGATGAGGGTGATGTTGTCGCCCAAACCAATGGTTATGAAGTGCGTGGAGAACAAGTCCATATCCTCAAAGATCAAGATGCAAAACGGCTTATAAACTTTATGCAGATGCATCAGAATCTTCGAGATCATGACGCCACAACTACTCAGTGATCTTGTGAAGCATATGTGGACCGACAATGACCAAAGAGCTAATGTTTGAGTTGTGCAATTAAAATAAATTTTATGTAAGAACTATGTATTTTCGCTGCCAACATTTATTATTTACGTGCGACATTGGCGTGTATGATAGACGTGCATGGATTTGCAAGTATCTGTGAGTTCGAATTTGAGGTATGTGGCTCTGCCGAACATGACATATGAGGGGCGGTTCAGATGCGTCCACAGGCGTGCCTGGATGCATCCGTGGACGTATAGGGGCCGGATTTGCCAAATCCGGCTGTAGATGCTCTTCAAGAAAAAAAACATCATTTCCTAGACATAGTGATGGTCGTGCGTGGTTTCTTCCTTGGTTTGTGGCCTTTGAATCTCATTAGCTGTTTGACGTCTCGGCTACAGTGCAGATAGTTGATATGAGATCCGTGGTACCATTTTTGCGATGGTGGCTGCTCCTTGGTTCTTCTCCTCGTAAGTGTCGAGTTCTGCAAGGTTGGTTGATTAGTCTTGTTGTTTGATCATATTAGTAGGAGATCCAAATGTTTTCATCTAAACCTAGGTTGGCGAGTCCTTGAACCACACTAGATCACCTTCTTCCCATAGGACACCTTGCACCCACTATAATTTTCAGAATTATTGAAGCTATGGAATTATTCATAGGATTTTATAGCTCTAATTCAAATAACATATGAGTTAATTCAAAGTCTATAAATGCCATGGAAAAATATGCATCATCTTTGGATAAGATTTTCACCGTTTTCCCTAAATCATGATCATTTTTAAGAACATTTTGGGTTTCATTGAGAAATAATTTAGTTAAACCTAGTTTATTAATGTGGTGCTAGGGTTTGTCATTCCCCATTTTAAATTCTTTGAAATTTAAACATGATGCATTCAAGAAATTACTAACCTAAGTCATTACCAGACTATGGATGTGACTGTAACGCCCATCAGTTTCTGGCTGTTGCGCTTGATTTCTAGACTAGACCAACATATTAATACTAATCTTTGCTGCGCATTTTTTTCCTTACTTGTGCGCATCTCGGGACAACTTCCTAGTCAATCATCCATTCTTAAATTTCTCCAAGCCAAGCACACTTAACTTTGAGGTTCCTTGGAGATGGGCTTCCAGAAAAGAAGATGTACCATGTTGATATGAGTAGTCTGTTATTCTTATTAAGCCGGGATGTCACATACACCCACCTCAAAGGAACATACATCCCAATAGGAACATTTCATCTTTGCACACATCTGCGCGCTAGTGCTAGCATCCACATGTGCCCCATGTATGCATCACTGACCCGTACCCGCCCGTGTAACCGCGAGGATCGACTCTGATACTAATTGTAATGCCCAAATCAAACCCACCGGTTCAATCATCGGTTCCCGGCGGTTGCGCCTGGGATCTAGACTGGCCTCACATACTAACACTATTATTTTCTACGCATTTTGTCATCACCCGTGCGCACCTGAAACAACTTTCCACTCGGTCACCAATCCTTAAATTTCTTCAGGCAAAGTACACCTTACTTTGAGGTTCCTTGAGGATGAACTTCCGGGAAAAAAGGTGCACCTTGTTGATATGAGTACTCTATCATTCCTATTAAGCTAGGATGTCACACTCTCCTTCTTTGCGATGAGTGTTATCAGGTGGACAAACCAAGCAACCAACGCTCAAGGCTGCCTTATTTGTTTACATGAGAATGGAAATTGAAGATCTCCTATGTATTTTGAAACGAGGCAAAAGATTAGCAATTTTCATTGATTAGGGAGGAAGGCTTGGAGGTTAAGGCTCAAGGCGAGAATTGCAACAATCACTCTCGCTGCATTACAATACTCAAATGCCTCGGCCCTGCAATGCTCCAAACCGAGGTATCCTGTTTAATCCTAGTGACGATCACTCCCATCGGGACGAAGGAATTACGAAAGATCCGCGCATTCCACTCCTTCCACAATGCCCAAGAGATAAGCAACATCAAGGAAGCCAGCGTCCTGCACGATTGGGTTTTCTTGGTAGCGTTGTAGGTCCACCACTCTTTAACGGAAGTCGCTTCACCCAATCGGAAGAATGCACATCGTGAAGTCCAAGCCAATCTTTGACCATGCACCAAACTCTAATAGTGTACCAACATTGAAAAAGGAGGTGGGCCACCGACTCTTGGACCTTCTTGCATACGGGGCACGGGTTACAATCTGGCCACCTACGACGCTGAAGGGTTATCCCTTCAAATCCTAGTGTTGATTGCAAGCCATGCGAAGAGCTTGCATTTAGGAGTGCCCGTATTCTCCAAATGGTCAGGATCATGGCGGAGTCAGTCCGGCCAAGGAACTGTGCCTTGTAGCATGCCGTGTCTGTCTCGCCAAGGAACCAAGCCATGCGAAGATCTCCTTTGTCTTGGTTGAGTCAACCAGACATTTGAATGTAGTGTTTTTTCTTCTTCCTATTTCTGTAGCATGGTCTGTAATCATCTCGATGCCCACCTCCCATGTGATTGTCTAGTTGTTTGAATTGGCGGCGTTCACCCCGATCGAACTGAGGCGTTTGCAAATAGCTAAATAACCGAAACATTCCAAGGAACTATGAATATACAAATAAAAGCAAGGGAGAGATTTACCAGCGCAAGCATGTGAAAAATCAATCCGCCCACACTAACATATCTCGAGATTTTGCCCAGTCAACCGATAATGAACTCATGAAAGACAAATCATCATTCCGTTGTGGCTTAGGCCCGATTTTCGATTGTCGAATCGTGTTGCATTGTATTTGTTTCTCTTTCATACTAATTTGTTGTGCGAAAAAATAGCCACAAAACTAGAAACAATTATTGATATAGCTCATCATTCATGCCAAATGATAACTCAAAATATTTTTTATTTTTTTATATAGCTCATCATTCATGCCAAATGATAACTCAAAATATTTTTTATTTTTTTATATAGCTCATCATTCATGCCAAATGATAACTCAAAACATTGTCCGGTGGTATAACATATGCACAATTGTGGAACAAATAAACGAACCAGCCCTAAACGGTAGTATATGTATTCACTGAAATGAAGATACCAAATGTGGTAAAGAAAAAAAAAGAGAAGCAGAAAACTTATTACAGCTTACTCATTTTTGCGAGGCACATTTCTCATTGCATTAGTATAGATCTGAAGACGGGACAAAAACAAATACAAATAATCAGCGAGGCCACCACCACAAGGAGAAAAAACACAAGACGTGGTTGGATGTGGAACGGACGATCAGGATCAGTGCGTGCACCGCGACCTCTGGAATCTTAGCCGTCGGTTTTTGATATCGAACTCCCACAGGTGCTCCTGCTGCAAGATGTTACCGATGACGGAGATCCCGGGCCAAGGGCCTTCCTGCAGGCCGATGCACTTGACGCCGGGCGCCGCGTCGATCACGTAGCTCTTCCCTGGGGGCTCCAGCCGCGCCGCCCCGGCGAAGTGCACGGCCATCTTCGGCACAGCGACGTCGGCGTCCTCGCCCGACGGCGACGTCCAGTTGTAGCAGTACTCGAACGGGTCCATGGTGACCCGCGGCAGCCCGGCGAGCTCCTTGCTGAGCGCGGCCACGACGGCGCGGTAGGCCGGCTTGGCCAGCACCGTGAGGCTGGTGCCGGAGTCGAGGATGACGCCGCCCCCCGCCTCGACGTCCCAGACGGCGCGCGGTATCTTGAGGAACTCCCCGGCGACGGAGATGGCCTTGAGGCTGACGTCGTAGAAGGGGCGCATACGGCGGTCGAGCAGCAGCGGCGTCGTGCGCGCGCGGGGAGCGGCGGCGGCGTTGCAGGAGGAGGGGGAGGCGTGGGAGGAGGAGACGGCGGGGTTGGGGCCGAAGGTGAGGTAGCTGGTGGCGTTGCGCGGGGAGAGGTGGTCGACGAGGCAGTAGGAGAAGCGGCCGCCGAAGCGGGAGGCGGCGTGGGAGGCGAAGGAGATGCCGCTGTAGCCGAGGCTGAGCACGCCGTCGGAGGCCTCGAAGCTGGGGTCGGTGTAGGAGCTGGTGCAGCCGAGCACGAGGCCCTTGAGCTTGGCCTTGCGCTCCTCCCGCCCGGACAGCGCGATGGTCGCCGACTCCGTGCCCACCGTGCCGCGCGCCGCCGACCCGTCCTTGTACCTGCATTGCATGCGGCCGTAGAATGCGCCACGGTTAGTTACGTAAATCGTGCATGGCACATGGCGCGATTCAAGGACTGGCTTGTGAGCAAATGCAAATCCTTCGGAGCACAATGATTAAACCGGTGGAAAGGGTAATGCCTTTCCATGAACTGTTATCGCGAAGGATGCTGCCAACAAGTGGACCTCACGCGGCAGTGCAGATATGTCCTACGTTCATCAGTGTTTTTTGGCGAATGCATGCCGACCTGAACCTGATTGGTTAGCAGCCGGAGTATGTGCATTTGAGCTGGAGGATGAATTGTTTTACTCCAGCCAAAACCAGTTTTGACCAAGGAGAAGGTGGCCCAGGTATGGTCAAAGTCCCCCAGAGAAACTGTGTATACTATCACCCGTGAAATTGCGTATACATTCATCGGTGTTTGACTTTTGACAGTCGATAGCAGAACCTGGTTTTCTCTGCATAAACAGGAGATGATACTGTACTATACTCACTAACCTTTGACATTAGACATAATAGGGGAAGAGTAGTCAGGGAGGAAAAGTGGCGAGCAAACTGAGACGAACCGGCATGTTTCAGAAAGAGAAGGGGTGGGCACTCCATTTCTCCTCTTCCTTTTAGTACAAAAAAAACAGGCAGGCAGCACAACGTGATCGATTACCAGTAGTACAAGAACAGTCTACAAGCTGCATGCATGTTCGCCGTCGACACGCGTAACCCCAAATCTAAATGTACGTGTGAGATGCTATGACACCACGGGAGTGCGTGCTCGCCAGCTGCTCTTTCGGCCATTAGCGAGGCGGGACACTACTCCTCACGAACTCCATGGCCTATTCTTGTCCTTGCATTACGTCGTACGTTACGCAGGTACACTCATTTGTTGCGGAATCAAGAAGCCGAATACCGTTTGTTACGGCACCTGCTTGGGACTGTCACTAACGGCGCACGGAGAAACATCTCATCTCAGATCGGTGCATGTAGTACGTATTACAGATTTACAGTACCATCTTTTGATTTATCTTTCGGTGGCTCCTTTCCTACGGAATATGTGCAATGTCCTGACACGCAGGCAGGCACTGATGGAGTACAGCCCAATCCACCGTGCACATGACGATCTCAAGCCAAGCCAAGCAAAGTCGAGTATACTATACTGCAGCTGCTACCGCCGCGACCGCCGTTCCCCTTTCTCTGCCCATTGTTAATGAAACAAGAAAACAAATGCCCGGCCTAGATATGAACACCCGGCAGCGTGCACATGCAGCAAAAACTACGAGCAGATAGATATCCTGCGCGCGCGACCCCTTTCTGGGCGGCGCTGCAGGATCCGAATCCGATGCATATGCGCGCATGTGATCCATCTCATCTCATCGCTTTCGTGAGCGGGCATAGTTCGGGACATGAGGCAGCATCCGTGCGTTCTTCTTCTTTCCGGTGTGTTCGTTTTGGTCCATCGCCTTGGTGAGCCGAGTGACGATGGCGCGCCATGTCCGCCTGTGCGCGTGTTTGTCCGCGACAGCTCCACGAAGGCATGGCAAGCCCACGCCTCTACAAGTAGACGCCATAAATATGCTCCAATCTATCGATGACTTTGACGAAGCAAGCGGCAAATCGATCGGAGATTTCAGAGAGCTCAATCAGCATGAGGACTCCCATCTCCATCGAAGGGGGTAGGAGTACATACGAGAAGGGGCATCGTCGACCTACATGGCCGAGCCAATGAATGCCGTGCAGTGCTACGGTCTCGTAGTACAAGTGGGACTGCCAGTACCAGTACCAGTAAGGCGAGGCAGGCCGGAGCTGCCCGGAGCAGGGAGGGCATCAATGGCGCCGCATTGATTAAACGCTGCGGCCCCATTGCCATTTGCAAATTGCAACTGCGCGAGATCCGACTCGCCCACCAACCAACCACTAATGGCCTCCTCCTGCCTCCTCCTGCCGCCTCTGCTGCTGCTCGCGCCTCCTCATCAATGCCAGGGCCAATTAACGACGCCCCACCCGCAGATCGATTTGATTCAAATCCATCGCGATTACGCACAGCTAAGTAGGAGTGGTGGTACTAGTCGTAGCAGTAAAGCGCGGGCTGGCGTTTGTATGAAGGCTGGTTAGTACGGTAGAGGGGAGAGCGATGCGAATGCGAATGCGAATGCGAATGGCGAGTGAGGGAATGCTGACCGGTAGTCGTAGGCGCAGGGGCTGCCGGGCGTGGGGCAGGTGGCGAGGGAGAAGGGGAGCGACTTGGTGCAGGTGTCCGACGCGCACGAGATGGGCGCCCATGTCCTGGAATCCTCGGGACGGAACGCGCGCCCCGACCCCGAGTCGGCCGGCGAGAGCGAGGAGTTGGCCGGGGCGGAGGCGGAGGCGGGGCGGCGGCACTTGACCCAGGTCAGGTCGCTGCCGGTGTCGGCCACCAGCAGGAACGGCTGCGCCGGGGTGCCCACGCGGAAGCGCACGAAGTACTGCCCGATGCCCGTGTACGCGCCGGAGGTGAGCGGCATCGCGAAGGCCGCGGCAGCCGAAGAGGCAGACGAGCCCGCCGCGGTCTCGCGCGTGCGCCGCCGCCCGTGCGAGGCGATGAACGCCATCCGCTGCCGGTCGCTGCGCGCCAGGTCGGCGAGGGACGCCGGCGCGGCGAGGCGGAGCAGGGGGAACCGCGCCGAGTCGCTCGCGCGGCGGCCGCTCGCGCCTGCCAGGAACGCGGCGGCCACCGCGACGAGCAGCAGCGCCAGGCGGCGACCCGCCATTGCCGACGGCGCGGCCGATTCTTGGGTTTCGCGGCTTTGCTAGGCCACCAACGCGACGCCCGGCGATGTGTATGTGGCTGGCCCGCCGGCGGCCGTATGCGCCAATGCGCGCGCGCGCCTCCCGGCTCCTCGCAGCTAAGCAAGCAAGCCGCCGAGTTGCCGCGGCGGTCGTGGTGGTGCTTTCGTTTGCGCTAGCGTTTCGGGCTGCGTGTATGTGTTTGTGTTTGTGTGTGTGCCGCTTTGGAGTGCGTATTTATCTTGCCCTCTTTGCGTGGGGGAGGCAGCTGAATAGCTAAGGTTAGTTTAGTTTAGTGTTAGTTTTTGTTCAGGGTGGTGGCTGTGCTGTGCCTGTGCGTAGTCCGGGCGGCACCTGCCGCGATTGGCATTGTTTGGCCGCTGCAGAGGTGTGCGACGCGACGCGCTTGGGCGCTTGCGCTTGTGCTTTGTGCGCGCCGTGCTGGCCGCGGGTCAAAGCTTCCTGGGACTCGCTGCGCCGGATTTCGGTTGGATCTGTTTCCGTTAACACAGATGCTCTCGGCGAACTGAGAGCCTAAGCTAGTTTAGGGCATCTTCAATGATGAGCCGCGAGCTTTCTTGCCCATCCGTCCGCGGACACAGATATGGAAGGCCGCCATTCAAAGCTACCCGCATGCATACGGTCTCTCTTAATTTTTTGAAGTCTCCATGTTCAAATTGCCGCATACATAGATGGCTAATTCTTTTGGGTGGAATCAACCCATCAGGATTTAAGTCTTAGATTTGGCGCTGGTGCTGGAATTATATTAGGCTTCCGGCGAAGTTCGTTCAGCGGGAGGAGACGTTTTTGTCGACTACAGAGGCGTGTGTGGTGACTAAATGCTCTCTTTCCTTTGAAAGAGTGTGAGTAGGGTATGACATGAGGGTGAGTAGGATTTATGTTGGGTGTGGTTTTTTGCCGGTTTCCCATATTAACCGCACGTTGTATGGTTTTCGGGTCCGGTTTCCCTATTAACTGGACCATTTTCCCTCTTCTATAATGCAAAGGCAGAGCACCTGCCGTTCACGCTAAAAAAAAAGAATATGCTAATGGAGCTCGACCTCCATTTAGCCCTTAATTTGAAAAGTACAAAAATTCTGAAAAATACATATTTTTTAAAAAAAATTGCGAATAAAATGCACACATACATATGGATGTATACTACTTTTCTGTAAAATTTCATGGTGAAATATTTTTATATGGAAGCTACACAAAAATGACAAAATCACGTATTTTTAGCTCATGCACTATTTCACTATAAAAGTACCTGATTTTGTTTTTTATAGCTAAAAAACATATTACGTGATGAAAATTCACATACATCTAGTATACAACTATAAGTACTAGCGTATTTATTTTCAGATGTTTTTGAAACTTACAGAGTTGGTTTTTGAATTTTTGAAAAATTCGGACCGAGAGCAAATAAATCCACTCTCATTAGCAGCGTGAGGTACTAGTACGTACGTAAATTTCACTTGAAAAATCTGGATCCTCAGCTGTGGATGTGGCCATAACAACACTAGACAACATTTCCTTCGTGTCCACTGGTCACCTACATCTACATTGAGCAGAGTAGCAACTTGTTTACTACTCTCCGGACCCAGTCGCTTGTGAGTAGTAGCTTTGCTTACTCGTTGGGCTGTCGGGAGTACATCGCTGTCCACCAAATTTTGGGACTGGATGGATGCCACGGCATGGGTGTCCATGCACGCAAAACAAATGCGTCTGCAGTAACCCCGCGTCACGTCCGGAGTACATTACGCGAATTGGATGTGTTCAACAGGATTGTCGGACGGTTAGCCGGTTCGAGCTGATCATTTTCCTGTTCCCAGCCGGATTGTGTTCGACCCAGGCTTCCACGCGACCTCTCGCTTGAGGCACCGGGCAATGCAGCGAGCTCACGCCGTATCTCCACACTCGAGTGCGGCCTTGGTGTTTGCATTCGCCCTTCGTTTTCATTCGCTACTTCGATCGGGACCTATTTGCGGTGCGGCCACGCAATAACAAGTGGACATCGTCGTCTCCTTCGGATAAGCATTGTTCGCCACGGGCGTCGCCGCATTACACGTCACGAATGCATCGTTTGCCAATTTGGCATCGTGGCGGAAAATTAGTAGAGTGATTAGCAGAAAAATAAACATATTTTGTAAAATTTCCCTGCCGGCATGCCGACGGCGGCCCTCGTCTCCACGGCGAGGCTCCGTTCGGTTCCAGCCAGCTGCGAGGTTGGGGGGCGCGACTTCCGGTGAAAATCGCGCCGACGTCGGTCATGACGGACGATGGCGGCTTCTAAGACGTCGTTCGCTTCTCGAGGCATCATTGTTGCAGGTTGTGGCACCCCACTCATGATGCTCCGGGGGAAACCCTAGATTTGGATCTACCGGATCGGACGATAATGGTACCTTTGATGCCGTTGTCCCTCCTGAGGGCATCGTTTTGGAGCAAGTGCTAGTTGGACGGGACAAGCGGAAGAGCGGTGTCTCATCCACCGCAAGGCCGACGGCGGATCCCGGTGGCATGGTGCTGCGGAGGTTCGGTGACGGGCGCGTGTGGACAGATTCGTGCAAGATGGTGGAGTCGTGGTGGCGTCGATGGCAGGCCAGGCAAGGTCGATGGGTCGGTTGCTACTCTGGAGATGGACCGGTGGAAGATGGCGGCGGTAGCCTCTGAGAGTGTGTCGGTCCGGTATGGGACCTTGTCTTGGTATGTGGCTGGGCTGGGGCGTCCGGCTTTAGATGTTAGGGTTTGGTGCGATGTCCATTTGGTATTAGGCCCAGATATTCGGCACACCTTCATCAATGGGATAGGAGTAGAAACAGGCGTTGCCTAGATGGTGGCTTCAGACTCACTGTTGTATTACTTTGTATGGTTTCTGTGAATAATTAATAAGATGGCCGCATTCATCGTCCAGATGCAAAGGCCGGGGGTCTATCCTCCTTTTCCAAAAAAGGAAGGGGCGCCAAGGCCCGGAATTGTCCCGCCGATGCTCCGTCACTTGGCTGGTAGCATTACAAGGGACACAAAACATCTTGGTGATAACCCACAAGTATAGGGGATCGCAACAGTTTTTGATGGTAGAGTATTTAACCCAAATTTATAGATTTGACACAAGGAGAGCAAAAGAATATTTTCAAATTTTAGCATCTGAGTTGTCAATTCAACCACACGTGAAGATTAATTATCTGCAACAATATGATTAGTAGCACGATAATATGATAATTTTAATGGTACTAGCAACAGTATTAGTAATGGTAACAGTGATAGCAATGATTTTGTAGCAAGTGTAATAGTAGCAATAGCAATAGTAACTTAGCAAGAACAATATGTAAAAGACTCGTAGGCATTGGATCGGTGAATTCATTGGATGATATTCATCATCTAACAGTCATAACCTAGGGCGACACAAAACTAGCTCTAGTTCATAAATATAATGTAGGCATGTATTCCGTAAGTAGTCATACGTGCTTATGGAAAGAACTTGCATGACATATTTTGTCCTACCCTCCTGTGGCAGCGGGGTGGATATTAAGGCCTCCTTTTAATAGAGAACCGGAATAAAGCATTATCACACAGTGAATACATGAACTCCTCAAATTACGGTAATCACCGGAAAGTATCCCGACTATTGTCACTCCGGGGTTTGTGGATCATAACGCGTAATAGGTGATTATAACTTGCAAGATTGGATTTAGAACATAGATATAATGATGATAACATAAACGGTTCATATTTGAAATCATGGCACCCGGGCCCAAAGTGACAAGCATTAAGCATGGCAAAGTCATAGCAACATCAATCTCAGAACATAATGGATATCAGGGATCAAGCCCCAACAAAACTAACTCGATTACATGATGAATCTCATCCAACTCCCTCACCGACCAGCGAGCCTACAAAGGAATTACTCACTCACGGTGGGGAGTGATATGTCTCCGTCGTATCTATAATTTTTGATTGTTTCATAACAATATCGTACAATTTTCACATATTTTTGGCAACTTTTTATATGATTTATTGGACTAACCTATTGATCCAGTGCCCAGTGCCAGTTCCTGTTTGTTGCATATTTTTTGTTTCGCAGAAAATCCATATCAAACGAAGCCCAAACGCGATAAAAATTTACAAAGAATTATTTTGGAATATCTATGATTTTTGGGAGGTGGAATCGACGCAAACGGGGGCCCACAGTGACCACAACCCACCAGCGCGCGTCGGGCACCCCCTGACGCGCCCAGGTATCTTGTGCTCTCCTCAAAGGTCGGTTGGGGCCCTTCTTCTGGCGCAAGAAATAATTTATGGAAAAAATTGTGTAAAAATTTCAGCGCAATCGGAGTTACGGATCTCTGGGAATTAAAGAAACGGTGAAGGATCAGATCTGGGGAACGCGAAACAGAAAAGAACAGAGAGGGAGATCCAATCTCGGAGGGGCTCCCGCCCCTCCACCGCCATGGAGGCCATGGACTAGAGGGGGAACTCTCCTCCCATCTAGGGGGGAGGCCAAGGAATAAGAAAAAGGAGGGGGGCTCTCTCCCCCTCTCTCCCGGTGGCACCGGAGTGCCGCCGGGGACAGGATCGTGACGGCGATCTACACCAACAATCTTGCTACCGTCAACACCAACTTTCTCCCCCTCTATGCAGCGGTGTAACACCCCTTCTCCCCGCTATAATCTCTACTTCAACATGGTGCTCAACTCCATATATTATTTTCCAATGATATTTGGCTATCCTATGATGTTTGAGTAGATCTATTTTGTCCTGTGGGTTAATCGTGATCTTGGTTGGTATGATTGTATATTTTATTTATGGTCCTACGGTGCCCTCCGTCTCACACAAACGTGAGGGGTCCCCACTGTAGGGTGTTGCAATATGTTCATGGTTCGCTTATGGTGGGTTACGAGAGTGACAGAAGCTTAAACCCGAGTAAGTGGGTTATGGCGTATGGGAGTAAAGAGGGCTTGATACTTAATGCTATGGTTGGGTTTCATGACCTTAATGATCTTTAGTAGTTGTGGATGCTTGCTAGAGTTCCAATCATAAGTGTATATGATCCAAGTAGAGAAAGTATGTTAGCTCATGCCTCTCCCTCATATAAAATTACAAGAATGATTACTCGTACTTGTTATCGATTGCCTAGGGACAAATGACTTTCTTGTTGACAAAAGCTATCCACTTTTATTACCTTGCAATTTATTCGTAGTTTTATTCTCGCAAAGTACTCGTAGTTTTATTCATGCAAAATAGTTTCGTACTTGTTCTAGGTAAAGCAAACGTCAAGTATGCGTAGAGTTGTATCGGTGATCGATAGAACTTGAGGGAATATTTGTTCTACTTTAGCTCCTCGTTGGGTTCGACACTCTTATTTATCGAAGAAGGCTACAAACGATCCCCTATACTTGTGGGTTATCAAGACCTTTTTCTGGCGCCGTTGCCGGGGAGCAATAGCGTGGGGTGAATATTCTCATGTGTGCTTGTTTGCTTTATCAGTAAATAGTTTTATTTCCTGTTCTAAGTTGTTCTCTATCTTTAGTTATGGATATGGAACACGAAACACCAAAAAAATTAGTTGTACTTGCTACTCATGGAGATGGGGAACCTCCTAAAACCCTCGATGCTCGTTATGTGAAAAATATCAAACACTACTTTGATAATCCTGAGAAAACCCCATTCAACTTGATAATGGGAGTAGCGTTAGATCGACGTGAATACTATAGGGATTATCGCTTGACACAAAAAGGGAAATTGTTATGGGATCAAATTGATATGTTGCATTGGTATGCTTGGAATTTATGCCAGAGATATGATTTTACTTGTTGATCTAGGATGAATGCTCCACACCTTCCCTTTTCATGCAAATTTAATGATAATGAAACCTTAGCTTCTTATGCTAATGGTAGACATGATTACCATGATGTGGAAAGAATAGAAGAATCCATTGATTTTAAAGGTGCTTATGAAATTGAATCTTTGTTTGAAAAGTATAAAGCTTTTGATGATGATGTTTATAGGCCCAAATTTTTTGCTATACTTAAATATTGTTATGAGAATTATAAATACAATTCCGATATTGATGCATTTATTGAGAAAGTCTCCGCTGTCCAAGAAGAGACTAATATTTTGTAGGAGTCTATGGAAGAAGGAATTGATGAAACTGTGAGCTCATTGGATGAAAAAGATGATGAGGAGAGCGAAGAACAAAAGGAGGAAGAGCGGATTAGCTACCTGTGCCCCTTCTAATGAGAGTAACTCTTCAACTCATACATTAATTGTTTAATTTCCCTTCATGCTTACCGAAGGATGAATTCTATGATAATTGCTATGATCCCATTGATTCATTTGAAATATCCCTTTTTGATGAACTTGATGATTGCTATGCTTGTGGACATGATGCCAATTTGAATTATTCTTATGGAGATGAACTTGCTATAGTTCCTTATGTTAAGAATGAAATTGTTGCTATTGCACCAGCACATGATAGTCCAATTATCTTTTTGAATTCTCCCAACTACACTATATCGGAGAAGTTTGCTCTTATTAAGGATTACATTGATGGGTTGCCTTTTACCGTTGCACATAATGATTTTGATGAATATAATATGCATGTGCTTGCTGCTCCTACTTGCAATTATTATGAGAGAGGAACTACATCTCCTCCTCTCTATGTTTCCAACACGATAGAATTGCAAGAAATTGCTTACAGTATGCATTGGCCTTTACTTGATGTGCATGAATTGTTCTTTTATGACATGCTGAAGCATAGGAAGAGAGTTAGACTTCGTCATTGCATGATATATGTTGCTTTGTGCTCACTACTAAATGCCAAATCATTGTTAATTAAAATTGGCTTTGATATACCTTGGGATCCGGGTGGATCCATTACTTGAGCACTTTATGCCTAGCTTAATGGCTTTAAAGAAATCGCTGCCAGGGAGACAACCCGGAAGTTTTAGAGAGTCATTTTATTATGTTGAGTGCTTTTATAAAGTTTAAAAACAAAAAATATAGAGGGGAACTTAAAACTTCACAAAAAGAAAAGTGAAAGTGAGAAAGACGAACACCGTTGAAGTGGGGACGTCCTTGAACTTTGTTCATGCCCATGGAGATTGTGTGAATCTCGATTACAGAAACTTCTCAACAAAAATAATTATCCCCTTTTACAAATCCTTTGTATTATAAAATTATTGTGCCAAGATTTGCCTTTAGGATGAGTAGATTGCTTGTTGGTATGTGCGGTGCAAAAACAGAAACTTTGGCTGTAGTGCGTGATTTTACATTTTTTACTGGAACATCGAAAGTTTCTGAAACTTTTTGCACAGTCTTTCTATAAAAATTGTTTATTTTGTCCTAATTTTTCAGAATTTTTGGAGTACCATAAGTATGGTAGATGTTCAGATTGCTACAGACTGTCCTGTTTAAGGCAAATTTTGTTTTTGATGCATTGTTTTGCTTGTTTTGATGAAACTACCGATTTTTATCGATGGTATAAGCCATGGAAAAGTTATAATATAGTAGCTACAATGCAAAAAACAAAATATGAATTGGTTTGCAACAATACTTAGAGTAGTGATTTTCTTTATTACACTAATGGATCTTACCAAGCTTTCTGTTGAGTTTTGTGTGGATGAAGTGATCAAAGATTGAGGAGGTCTCAATATGAGGGGAAGGAGGAGAGGCAAGATCTCAAGCTTGGGGATGACCAAGGAACCCCAAGTAAATATTCAAGGAGACTCAAGCGTCTAAGCTTGGGGATGACCCGGAAGGCATCCCATCTTTCTTCAACAAGTATCGGTATGTTTTCATCTTCGTTTCATTCATGTGATATGTGCAAATCTTGGAGCGTCTTCTGCATTTAGTTTTCACTTTTCTTTCATGCACCATGCTGGTATGAGATAGTCCATGGTTGATTTATAGAATGCTCATTGCATTTCACTTATATCTTTTGAAGGAAATATGCCCTTAGAGGCAATAATAAAGTTGTTATTTATATTTCCTTATATCATGATAAATGTTTATTATTCATGCTAGAATTGTATTAACTGGAAACTTAGTACATGTGTGAATGCATAGACAAACAGAGTGTCCCTAGTATGCCTCTACTAGACTAGCTCGTTAATCAAAGATGGTTAAGTTTCCTAGCCATAGACATGTGTTGTCATTTGATGAACGGGATCACATCATTAGAGAATGATGTGATGGACAAGACCCATCCGTTAGCTTAGCACTATGATCGTTTAGTTTATTGCTATTGCTTTCTTCATGACTTATACATGTTCCTATGACTATGAGATTATGCAACTCCCGAATACCGGAGGAATACTTAGTGTGCTATCAAACGTCACAACGTAATTGGGTGATTATAAAGATGCTCTACAGGTGTCTCCGATGGTGTTTGTTGAGTTGGTATAGATCGAGATTAGGATTTGTCACTCCGATTGTCGGAGAGGTATCTCTGGGCCCTCTCGGTAATACACATCACTATAAGCCTTGCAAGCAATGTGACTAATGAGTTAGTTGTGGGATGATGCATTACGGAACGAGTAAAGAGACTTGCCGGTAACGAGATTGAACTAGGTATGGTGATACCAACGATTGAATCTCGGGCAAGTAACATACTGATGACAAAGGGAACAACGTATGTTGTTATGCGATTTGACCGATAAAGATCTTCGTAGAATATGTAGGAGCCAATATGAGCATCCAGGTTCCGCTATTATTTATTGACCGGAGATGTGTCTCGGTCATGTCTACATAGTTCTCGAACCCGTAGGGTCAGCACACTTAAAGTTCGATGACGATTTGTATTATGAGTTTATGTGATTTGATGACCGAAGGTTGTTCGGAGTCCCGGATGAGATCACGGACATGGCGAGGAGTCTCGAAATGGTCGAGACATAAAGATTGATATATTGGATCATGTTATTTGGACACCGGAAGTGTTCCTGATAGTTTTGGGTAAAACCGGAGTGCCGGAGGGGTTACCGGAACCCCCCGGGGGAACTAATGGGCCACCATGGGCCCTATTGGAGAGAGAGGAGGGAAGCCAGGGCAGGCTGTGCCCCCTCCCCTTGGAGTCCGAATTGGACAAGGGAAGGGGGCGGCGCCCCCCTTTCCTACTCCCTCTCCCTCTCCTTCCTTCCCCCTCTCTCCCTCTTGGTGGAATCCTACTAGGACTTGGAGTCCTAGTAGGACTCTCCTCCTTGGGCGCGCCCCCTAGGGCCGGCCGGCCTCCTCCCTCCCTCCTTTATATACATGGGGAGGGGGGCACCCTAGAACACACAAGTTGATCTTTTAGCCGTGTGCGGTGCCCCCCTCTACAGAAACACACCTTGGTCATATCGTCGTAGTGCTTAGGCGAAGCCCTGCACCGGTAACTTCATCATCACCGTTGAGGGAGTCCTGGACTAGGGGGTCCTCGGGCGTCCGGGCTATGTGATGTGGGCCGGACTGATGGGCCATGAAGACACAAGATTGAGGACCTTCCCTCGTGTCCGGGTGGGACTCTCCTTTGCGTGGATGGCAAGCTTGACATTCGGGTGTATAGTTTTCTTCCCCTGTAAACCGACCTTGTACAACCCTAGCCCCCTCCGGTGTCTATATAAATCGGAGGGGGTAGTCCGTAGAGGCAATCATAATCAATCAGGCGAGACATCTAGGGTTTAGCTATTACGATCTCAAGGTAGATCAACTCTTGTAACCCCTATACTCATCAAAGTCAATCAAGCAAGAAGTAGGGTATTACCTCCATTAAGAGGGCCCGAACCTGGGTAAACATCGTGTCCATGTCTCCTGTTACCTTCAATCCTAAGACGCATAGTTCAGGACCCCATACCCGAGATCTGCCGGTTTTGACACCAACATTGGTGCTTTCATTGAGAGTTCCTCTATGTTGTCGACGGAAGGATCGATGGCTCGCCTCGTCTTCAGCAACAAAATCGCCTCTGGAAGGGCCCTAGTTCTTGGGCAGATCCTCTAGATCGGCGATTTACCATAGGCGGCCGCCCGACCATTAAGCACAAGGCGGTCCCTCGGATTGCCAAAAATCACCTCCGCATCAAACCCGAAAGTGTTAATAAGATGGATCCGACGGATGTCTCGTCTTTAAACGAACTACTAGATCGCATCGCCGCCCTGGGGGTCGCAACAGATTATGATCTGATTGGGCTTAAACCCGATCAGAGGGAAATCAGGTCTCCACCTGTCACCCACCTAGTGACTGTCGTGGAAGAACAAGTTGAGGATACTACTCCTCCTATGCTGAAAACAAACTATGTCCGGATCTCCGAGCCGTACGAGCCAGACACTCATCGTCAAGATGAGGTCATCTGTCCTCCGAACATAGATTTAGGTGCTGAGTCTAAAAAACCCCAGAACACTCCGGATCCTGGGCCAATGACCTCAGATTTTTTTCAAAATCCGGACTCCACAGTGGGTCAGGGTTCGGATTTAAGCCCACCCACCCACCACAATCAACATTCTCCTAGCAATTCCGGTCCCCCGGACATATCCGATTTAATGCATATACGACAGCAACCCCAGGAAACAGTCCATCACTTTTTGGCTAGATTCCTACTTGTTAAAAACAAGATCAAGGACTGTTGCAACGACGATGCGGTATCAACCTTTTGCCGCAACTGTACGGACGTGGGGATCCTTAATGCCCTCAATCGGCACCTCATACTGCACTTTGCAGACCTGTCACACATAGTACAGAAGTATTGCGCAATGGAAAGCGCCTGGAAAGCCCAGGCAGCTCGGTGGGAACCACCGTCCCTTAAGCCACCCATCGGTCGGGCAAAAAGGATGCACCCTTACGGGGCACCTGATCATTACTTTGCGGAAAGGAATACTAAGCCCTTACCGGGACACAGAACTGTCTTTGATGAATGGCTCGACAAGCCCTGTCAGATACACATGACTCCAAATTCCGAACCAACTCATAGCCTTCGGGCATGTTGGATACTCCGGCACATAGCCAAAAGCGGTGAGGCTATTCTCACCAACACTACCCCGGCGAGGCATTCCCCCGAGGATAATGACCTCAATGTGTTTATGGTCTTCGAGACCTTTTGTTCAAACAACCGGCACAAAAGGGCGCTCCGCGACCTCGCCGAAGTCAATCATGTAGCCGCAATAAATCCTTGGAACGATATGGCGATAACCTTCAACGCCGATGACGAGCCAAGGGCCCGATCAGTCCGAGCACCGGCCGCTTTGGTTCTAAACCCAATTGTAGACGGCTTTCGCCTCACTAAGGTGCTCATGGACGGTGGCAGCGGACTAAACCTCATTTACAAGGACATGCTCAATAAAATGCAAACGGACAGGAGTCGCATCGAGCATAGCAATACAACTTATCGAGGAATTATCCCCAGTCGGGAAGCAAGATGCGCGGGGAAAATTAAACTCGACGTGGTATTCGGCACGTCAGAGAACTATAGGTCCGAAGAGATAATCTTCCAGGTGGCCCCTTTCAACAGCGGATATCATGCCCTGTTAGGGCGAGACGCATTCACACGCTTTCAAGCCATACCTCATTACGGTACATGAAGCTCAAAATGCTCGGGCCCAACGGTGTTATCACTATTGCCAGTGACCGGACATAGCACTCCGCGCCAAAAACAAAACCGCATCCTTGGCCCTCGAGGCACTATCCGAAGCCCTGGCGGCCGAGGAGCTCACTGCTCTGCGCTTGACAGTGGATAGGGATGACGTAATTCTTGCAAAAGGACTAAATCCACTTCCTTCAAGCCAGCAGACGAGATAGTCTAATTTCAAGTTCACTCGACGGACCCCAAGAAGATAGCTTCCATCGAGGCACAGCTGGATCCGACGGTCGATGCCGCATTGCGCACGTTCCTGCGCGAGAATTGGGACATCTTCGCCTGGCACCCTTCGGATATGCCAGGAATCCCACACAGGCTGGCCGAACACAGTCTCAATATATTGAAGCGATACAAACCAGTCAAGCAAACGCTGCGGCGCTTTTCCGAACCCAAACGACAAGCTATGGGGGAGGAGCTAGCCAAGCTACTTGAAGCCGGGTTTATCAGAGAAATTAAACATCCGGACTGGCTATAAAACCTGGTGATGGTACCAAAGAAGGATAAATCCTGGCGCCTGTGTGTCGATTTCAAAGACCTCAATAAAGCCTGCCCTAAGGATCCCTTCCCCCTTCCTCGTATTGACCAGATCATTGATGCAACCGCAAGACACGATTCACTATGTTTCCTTGATGCATACTCCGGATACCATCAAATCAAGATGAAGGAATCCGAACAAGCGGCAACAACATTCATTACCCCATACGACCCCTTCTGCTTCAACACTATGCCTTCGGGCTCAAAAACGCCGGCGCCACTTACCAACGCATGATTCAAACATGCCTGGAAAAGCAAATCGGCAAGACGGTTAAAGCATATGTAGATGACGTAGTCATCAAAACTAAGCACGTCGAGTCATTGGTGGACGATCTGCGCCTCACATTCGACAACCTCCGAACATATGACATACAGCTCAATCCAGAAAGTGTGTTTTCGGCGTCCCCGCCGGAAAACTGCTTGGGTTCATGGTTTCCAATAGAGGAATTGAAGCAAACCCAGCCAAAATCCGAGCCCTGTCACAATTGGCTATACCAACAGACCTCAAGTAGGTCCAAAAACTAGCCGGGTGCGTGGCAGCTTTAAGCCGTTTTATCTCCAGATTAGGAGAAAAGGCATTGCCATTGTATCGCCTGCTCCGATGCACCAACCACTTTGAGTGGACGGATGCAGCAACAACCGGACTGGAAGAAATAAAAGCTCTGCTAGCAAACAACCCAATCCTGGCCGCGCCAAACATCGGCGAACCCATGTTACTACACATATCTGCAACGCACCAGGTGGTGAGTGCGGTGCTCGTCGTCGAACGAGAGGAAGAGGGACATAAAAGCCCACTTCAAAAACCAATATACTATGTATCGACGGTCCTCCCACCATGCAAATCCTGATACCCACACTATCAAAAGATAGCGTATGCGGTCTTCATGGCATCCCGGAAGCTGCGGCACTACTTTCAAGAGTGCTCGATCATGGTGGCTTCCGAAGTACCACTTAATGATATCATAAACAACTGAGACGCCACCGGCCGGATTGCCAAATGGGCTGTTGAGCTCTTACCGTTTGAAATAACATATAAGCCACACCGAGCCATTAAATCTCAGGTGTTGGCTGACTTCGTCGCCGAATGGACAAAGGCCGAACTCCCTAAAGAGTACGACACATATTCCAACTGGGTGATGCACTTCGACGGCTCTAAAATGCTAGCCGGACTTGGGGCCGGTGTCGTCCTGACGCCCCCCATAGGAGACACAGTCCGTTATGTGCTCCAAATAATGTATACAGACTCCAATAATGCAGCCGAATATGAGGCCCTATTGCATGGTCTTCGGATGGCCGTCTCTATGGGCATACAATGCCTTGAGGTGCGCGGGGATTCAAACCTCGCAATATCCCAAATAAACGGAGAATTCGATGCCAAAGATCCGAAGATGGCGGCTTACCGTAACTCTGTACTTAATATATCAGCTCGGTTTGAGGGTATCGAGTTTCATCACGTGGCCCGAGAGAGTAATCAAGCAGCGGAGATCCTTGCTCGCATGGGCGCTAAGCGCGACCCCGTCCCACCCAATACCTTTGTGGAGAGGCTCTTCAAGCCATCCGTGGTATGGCAGGACGAGAGTGGCAACACCAGTCCGGATCCGATCATACCCCCAGATCCCGAACACAATCCTGATATCATCGGGGGCTCAGCCACCGAAATAACACCATCGGCCCATGTAATCATGGCAGTAATTGCCCCATGGACCGAACCCTTCCTGGCCTACCTTAATAGGCGAGAGCTCCCTGAGGACCAGAATGAGGCTCGATGCATCGTTCGACGCTCGAAAGCCTACAAGGTTCATGAAGGAGAGCTCTACAAGAAAAGTACTACCGGAGTCCTTCATAGATGTATCTCCGAAGAAGAGGGACGCAACTCTTGGCCAAAATCCATGCTGGTCTTGGCGGCCATCATGCCGCAGCTCAGGCCCTCGTAAGTAAGGCCTTTCGTACCGGTTTTTTTGGCCTACGGCCCTAGCAGATGCACAAGACCCCGTCCAACATTGTGTAGGATGCCAGTTCTTCGCTAATCAAAGCCATATGCCGCCTACCACCCTACAAACAATCCCCATTACTTGGCCTTTTGTGGTCTGGGGGCTTGACATGGTCGGACCCCTTAAAGGGGGAAGCCATAAGAAAAAATATCTGTTGGTCATGGTAGACAAATTTGACAGCGTTCTGGGAACGGGGGTCCCCAGACTTGCCTGCCTGCGGCCCGCGGCGTGGCTGTGCTAGCGGGCCTGTATGACCCATCTTCATCAACAAGGCATTCAAGACCCTCACGAGGGGCCAAGCCTCGTGAGGCGGACGACACAAGACCTCCTCAGGAGCGGCCTCACCAGGTTGCCTCGCGAGGAGCGGTGAGATCAAGGTAGGGCAAACCTCGCGAGGTTCTCGTGACATGAGCCATGACGATCAAGATCAGGCGGGCACCAGGCGGGCGCCAGTGCGCGCAGTGTCCTTGTTTCCCCTTTGGTGCTAAGGGAGCAAGCGCAGGCGCAGAGTACCGAGGCATCAAGCAAAGGTTTCCATATCAGTGCAACGAGACCAAGACTAGCAGGACGGCAAGACGAAGGTCACCATGGATCCCAAGGCGGCGTCACCACCAGAGCCTTTTGCAGGCGAAGACCGCTTTTGTCAGGATAAGCTGTACTAGCTGTCCCCTTTCAAATTGGCCATTGTTGGCTCCCTTACCTCTCAATATTTGGGAAGAGGACCAGGGCCTATATAAGTAGAACTAGCCACCGTAGTAGGGGATCGATTCCATCTTCCATCCTCACACCCACAAGTTCACTAAGCACAAGAACACCTCAACCTCAGGAGGCTGTTCTTCCCCTTGTACTGTTCATCATCAGCCCAAGAGGCAATCCACCACCACCACACTAGAGTAGGGTATTACACCACAACGGTGGCCCGAACCAGTATAAACCTTGTGTCTTTTGTGTTGTGAGTTCGCCGAGTTCGTCCACGAGATCTTAGCAAACCTATGGCGTGGATCGGTAGGAGGGAAAGAACTTCGCGCGCACCCCAGAGTTCGAACCTTAAGGGTTTTGCCGGAACCCGTGATCCGACATTTGGCGCGCCAGGTAGGGGTGCGCCGTAGCCTTCCCTCCGCCAATCTACGCTCCGCCGCCACCGCGCTTCGCCCTCATGGCAGGCGCCCCGCTACCGACTCCGACGACCGGCGCTGACGACGGGTCCAGGGGGCTCCGAGCCCTGGCCCCCGCCCTGCGGCAGGTGCGGTGGCCACCCAAGTTCAAGCCGGAGATGCCGCCGCGCTACGACGGCGCGGCGGACCCGTCGGCCTTCTGCTGGCATATGAGGAGGCCGTCCTCGAGGCCGGGGGCGACGACAAGGTCATGGCCAACTGGCTCCCCATGGCCCTCACCGACGCGCCGCGCGCCTGGCTGCTCAACCTCCCCGGGTCTACGGTGACATCTTGGGAGGAACTGCGCGACCCCTTCACTGTGCACTACGCGGCACCGGCGCACCACGCGGTCGCGGCCCTTCTAGGCGGCTCTCAAGCGCCGCCTTCAGATCGCCATGTCAAGCCATTCCTCCGCCAGATCGAAGCCGCCTCCAAGCGCTCGGGGGCTCCGCCGGGCTAGGCTGCACCCGAAGCCGACCTCACCTTCGCCTTAGGAGACCACCCCGACTCCACCGCCGGCTCGGGCATGCTCCCGATGCTCTGCACGCCCACCATCTGCAACGTGGCTGTTACCAAGACCCTCATCGACAGCGGCGCCGGCCTCAACTTGCTCTGCGTGGAGGCCTTCAGCCTTCTTCACGTGCCGCTCGAGCGGCTCAGCCTCAGCAAGCCTTTCTCAGGAGTTGGTGGCGGCACTGCCTGCTCCCTGGGGCAGATCCACCTCCCCGTCACCTTCGGCACGCGCGACAACTACCGCACCGAGCTTGTCGACTTCGACATCGCCCGCATTGGCCTCCCGTACAACGCCATCCTCGGGTACCCAGCTCTGGCCCAGTTCATGACAGCGACTCATCCGGCCTACAACCTCATGAAGATGCCTGGGAGCAAGGGCGTTCTCACCGTCAAGGGGGGCACCAAGGAGGCACTGGCGGCGCTCAAGCTCGCCCTCAAGACCGCCGCGGCGGCGCAGCCCGCCGATGCGGGCACCCCCGAGGCCAAGGGAGCCGCACCAACCAAGAAGAAGCAGCTGTTCACCCAAGACAAGGCGGAAACCAAGCAGGTGCCGGTCAACGAGGACGGGTCCTCAGAAGCCACCTTTACCATAGGTGCCGGCCTCGACCCGAGCCAAGAGGAAGCGTTGGTGAAGTTCTTGTGCGCAAACAAAGATATATTCGCATGGGAGCCCAACTAGCTGGTGGGGGTCCCGAGAGAGCTGATTCAGCATCATTTAAGGGTGTGCCCCAATGTGCGCCCCGTGAAGCAGCGGGCGAGACGGCAATCCAGGGAGAAGCATGCCTTCATCGTCCAAGAGACCCGCAAGTTGGAGGCAGCGGGTGCCATTCGCGAGGTTCGGTACCCCGAATGGCTGGCGAACCCTGTCGTAGTGCCGAACAAAGGCGGGAAGGAGCGAATGTGCGTCGACTTCACCAACCTCAACAAGGCCTGCCCCCAAGATCCGTTCCCGCTTCCACGCATCGACCAGATCGTTGACTCCATCGCTGAGTGAGACCTGCTGTGCTTCCTGGATGCGTTCTCAGGGTATCACCAGATCAAGATGGCGGTAGAAGATGTAGAGAAGACAGCCTTCCTAACCCCGTGCGGGGTGTATTGCTACACCTGCATGCCCTTCGGACTGCGCAACGCGGGCGCGACCTTTCAGCGGCTGATGCACATCGCCTTAGGGCGGCAGCTCGGGAGAAACACGGAGGCCTACTTCGACGACATTGTGGTGAAGTCTCGGGAGGCAAGGACCTTGATCCAAGATCTGGAGGAGACCTTCGCGAGCCTGCGCCAGGTGAACTTGCGGCTTAACCCGGAGAAGTGCGTGTTCGGTGTCCCTTCCGGCAAGCTGCTGGGATTCCTCGTGTCCCACAGAGGGATCGAGGCGAACCCAGAGAAGATCAAGGCCATTGAGGACATGAGCCCACCGCAGACCCTCAAGGAAATGCAGAAGCTGGCTGGTCAGGTAACTGCGTTGGGACGCTTCATCTCCAAGCTGGGAGAGCGCGCCCTACCCTTGTTCAAGCTGATGAAGAAGAAGGGCCCATTTGAGTGGACCCCGGAGGCCGACCGAGCTTTTCAAGACCTCAAGAGATACTTGACCAGCCCTCCGATGATGGTGGCGCCACGACCTCTCGAGCCCCTAGTACTATACCTTGCCGCCACCCCGTACTCCGCCAGCGTGGCGCTGGTGGCGGTTCAGGAAGAGCACCATGCCAAGGGCGCACTGCGCCAAGCTACACCGCCAGCCGAAGTGACGCAAGATCAGGAAGGCGCCGCAAGAGCCTTAGCAGCATCAACAGAAAACCAAGCTCGGCAGGACGACGTCACCGAGATCCCCGCAAGCGATCAGGCGTCAGGAGTCCCACCACCTCAGGAGACACCCCAACTTCCGCAAGACACGAGCCTCACCAACGCGCCAGCCCTCGTCGAGCACCCGGTGTATTTTGTCAGCACAGTGTTGCGGGACGCGAGGGCGCGATATCCCATGCCTCAGAAGCTCCTGCTCGCGCTCTTGGTGGCCTCGCGCAAGCTGTGACACTACTTCCAGGGCCACCCCATCAAGGTCGTCTCAGCCTACCCATTGGAGAGGGTGCTCAGGAGCCCCAACTCTGCTGGAAGGGTCGCTGAGTGGAACATCGAGCTGCAGGCAGTCCAGTTGGAGTTTAGCACTACCAGGGTTATCAAGGGAGCCGCGCTCGCTGATTTTGTGGCGGAATGGACGGACGCCCCGACGCTTGAAGTAGGCGAAGACCGGTCCACCTCGAGGCGCCAGACGATTGGGTCATGTATTTTGACGGCGCCTTCGCGCACCAGGGCGCGGGGGCTGGAGCAGTACTCATCTCGCCCACTCAGGACAAGCTCTACTACGCTGTGCAGCTCTGCTTTCAGCAGGGCGAGAAGGTCTCCCACAACATCACAGAATACGAAGGCCTCATAGCTGGCCTAAAGGCCGCGACATCTCTGGGGGTGAAACGCCTTACTGTTAAGGGCGATTCGCAGCTCCTGGTCAACTTCTCCAACAAGGTATACGAGCCGAAGGACGAGCATATGGAGGCATACCTCGCGGAGGTGTGCAAGATGGAGAAGCAGTTCTTGGGCCTGGAGTTGCAGCATGTGCCCCGGGGCACCAACAAGGAAGCTGACGACATCTCCAAGAGAGCATCCAAGCGGCAGCCCCAAGGGCCCGGCGTCTTTGAGGAACGGCTCTTCAAGCCGTCAGCGACACCACCACTTTCAAGCACAGCTCAACCTCGGGAGGAGCTCCCACAGCCGCCTGCCACAGGAGCCCCAGCCAGTGGCCTGACCTCAGGAGCTCGCCTGCTCTTGGCGCTCGAGCCCTAGGAGGGATGCTGGACCAAGGAATTCAAGGAATATCTGACGCAAGGAGTGCTGCCGGAGAAGGAGGAGGACGCAGAGCGCGTGGCCCGGCAAGCTACGGCATACTGCATCCAGGACGGTGAGTTGTACATGAAGCGACCAAATGATGTTTCACTGCGTTGCATTTCCAGAGACCAGGGGAAGGAGTTGCTAATTGACATACACGGTGGGGACTGCGGGCACCATTCGTCATCACGGACCCTCGTCGGCAAGGTATTCCGCAGCGGATTCTACTGGCCCACGGCGCTCAATGACGCGGCCGAGCTGGTGAAGTCCTGTGAAGCCTGCCAGTTCCATGCCTCCAGACCATCCCGCTCACATGGCCATTCGCGGTTTGGGGGCTAGACATCTTGGGCCCGTTCCCTCGAGCGCCTGGGGGCTACCACTACCTCCACGTCGCCATCGACAAGTTCACCAAGTGGGCGGAAGTGGAAGCCGTCCGCACTATCCCAGCTGGCTCTGCAGTCAAGTTCATCAAGGGTCTCGTGAGCCGCTTCGGGGTTCCCAACCGCATCATCACCGACAACGGCTCACAGTTCACTAGTAACCTCTTCAAAACATACTATGCTAACCTTGGAACGCAGATCTGCTACGCTTCGGTGGCGCACCCCAGGAGCAATGGCCAGGCCGAACGCGCCAACGCAGAGGTCCGGAGGGGCCTCAAGACCAGGACCTTCAAGAAGAAGCTCGAGGCCTGCAGCAGGGGCTGGCACGACAAACTCCAGTCCGTGTTGTGGTCCATCCGCACCACCGCCACCAAGCCGACGGGTGAGACCCCGTTCTTCCTCGTCTACGGAGCTGAAGCGATCCTCCCTCACGAGGTTAAGCATCGCTCCCCACGGGTCCTGGCGTTTGATGAAACCCAGCAGGACGCCATGCGGGGATGGACCTCGTGCTGGGGGAGGAACGTCGCCGCGAGGCTGCACTGAGGGCGGCAAGGTACCAGCAGGCGCTGCGGTGATACCACTACCGCAACATCCGCTCTAGGACGCTCGAGGCGGGCGACCTCGTCCTGAGGCGGGTCCTCTCCAGGGAAGGGCTGCACAAGCTCTCACCTATGTGGGAGGGCCCGTTCAAGGTCGTCCACGTCTCCAGGCCTGGCGCCGCGCGCCTGGAGACGCAGGACGGGGTGCCCATCCAGAACGCCTGGAACATCCAGCACCTCCGGAAGTTCTACCCATGAAGCAAGGCCCAGTGCCTGTGAAGAAAGGCCTAGTGCCTGTGAAGAAGGCCCGGTGCCTATGAAGAATCGCCGCCTGTGACACTCTCACATAATAATGAGTGGGGCTGTACACGCCCCGGAGTCCCCGGAGAGCCGCCCTCGGGCCTCGGGGGCTCCCTCCCGCGCCTAGTGGCAGCACTTAGCTCCGCGCTGGTGAGAAGACTTGAAGACTAGACTAGGTGCCGGACGCGGCTTTTCATTTGCTTTCCGTAGTTGGCTCACCTTCTCTTAATCGAAGTTTGCTTCTGGTGTTCCTTGCTGATTTGGTTCCGGCGCCTTTTGCCGCCATTTCCGACTGTAGTTCGCCTGTGTTCTCTCTCTCACATACCTCGCGAGGGGGATAGGCAGGTGCCCTCGCGAGCATTTTTCCTTCTCTTTGCCTTCCGCCTGCTTTCTCGCGAGGCACCCTCGTTCGAGCCCACAAGCTGGCGCATCTCCCCTAATCTGTGCCCCTCGGTTACCGTGATATGAAGCGTTGGGTCAAGGCTTGGGTGAATGACAAGTCTCCTAGCAAGCTTCCTAACGAATTTTTTTCAGTTCCCGAGCGACCACAGACCACTAGGTCAAGACGGGCACGAGGAAACAAATGCCTCGTGAAGAGGAGGCTGCCCCAAACGCACCAAGCTAAGTTATCTCTGCACAAAATAACAACACAGCATGGAAACAAGCATAGCATAATGATTGAGGAATCATAGTTCGATACACGCCCCTCCGGGCCCATACTGGTTTCATTTTGATGCAGGAAAGAAGAGGAGAACAAAAAAAAGCGGCGCTCGCCCCCGCAGCGGTCAACGGGGGCAGGCCCTTGGCGACGTCCCGAGCATTAGCCGGATCCCTCCTCGCGCTTCATGGAGGCGCGGCGGCGAGACGACCCGCTACCACCTTCGAAGTGAGCGCGACGGCATGGCAGCTGGTCGTAGCCGCCACTGCTGGAGTTGTCGCCGAGAGAAGAGCCACCATAGCTGGACGAGGCGCGGCCGACGGGCTCGCCCTCGCCCTCGTCGCGACCGTCGCCGAGGCCGAGCACCTCCTCGCCGCCGTTCACCTCGGGGCAGCACCCAGCGCGGCGACCATCTTCCCCAAACACCCTCACATAGAGGGTCGCGTCACTGTCATACTTGAAGTGGAGGGTGCACCGCCTGCCCAGGCTGCGCGCGTGGGCGAATGTCTGCCAACCACGGGCCAGAGCTAAGTTGCCCGCGACGGAGACCTCGACCACGACCCAAGAAGCCCGGCTGCAGCAACCGTCTGCCTGCAGCCAGAGCCCACCTGGACCGGAAGCCAGCAGATCATCGCCAAAGAAGCGGGGAAGCTGGAGCCAGCTGCCGACCGGATCCTCCGACCAGACAACGAACTCTGGCAGCACCTCTGCTGAGTGGAAGCGCGGCCGGGGAGGCCGCGCAACCACGACGCGTCTCCCTTCATCGACGGGGCTGCCGCGACCGGAGCGACTCCTGCCACGCGCAGCGGTGCCACCCCGGGAACGGGGGGCCGCGACAGGGGTCACGGTATGCTTACGGGGGCAGCCGCGTCCAAGCTTGGGCTCGTGACGTGAGCCATGACGATCAAGATCAGGCGGGCGCCAAGCGGGCCCCAACATGCGCAGTGTCCTTGTTTCCCCTTTGGTGCTAAGGGAGCAAGCGTAGGCGCAGAGTACCGAGGCATCAAGCAAAGGTTTCCATATCAGTGCAACGAGACCAAGACCAGCAGGACGGCAAGACGGAGGTCACCATGGAGCCCAAGGCAGCGTCACCACCAGAGCCTTTTGCATGCAAAGACCGCTTTTGTCAGGATAAGCTGTACTAGCTGTCCCCTTTCAAATTGGCCATTGTAGGCTCCCTTCCCGCTCAATATTTGGGAAGAGGACCAGGGACTATATAAGTAGAACTAGCCACCGTAGTAGGGGATCGATTCCATCTTCCATCCTCACACCCACAAGTTCACTAAGCACAAGAACACCTCAACCTCAGTAGGCTGTTCTTCCCCTTGTACTGTTCATCGTCAGCCCAAGAGGCAATCCACCACCACCACACTGGAGTAGGGTATTACACCACAACGGTGGCCCGAACCAGTATAAACCTCGTGTCTTTTGTGTTGTGAGTTCGCCGAGTTCGTCCGCGAGATCTTAGCAAACCTAGGGCGTGGATCGGTAGGAGGGAAAGAACTTCGCGCGCAACCCAAAGTTTGAACCTTAAGGGTTTTGCCGGAACCCGTGACCCGACAAAATTCACTAAATGGATAGAGGCCAAGACAGTTAAAACGGCCGAAGCCGGACTAATGATAGATTTCATATCCGGTGTCGTACACAGTTATGGTGTCCCACACAACATCATCACCGATAACGGCTCTAACTTCACAGCCGACGAAGTAAAAACTTGGTGTGCTAATCTGGGCATCAAGCTTGATTATGCCTCCGTATATCACCCTCAAACAAACGGTCAAGTCGAGCGGGCTAATGACCTGATAATGAGCGGCATTAAACCCAGACTGGTACGGTCCTTAAAGGAGTAAGATAAACACTGGGTTGAGGAGCTCGACCCCGTACTCTGGGGGCTGCGGACCATGCCCAATCACACGACCGAATACACACCGTTCTTCATGGTGTACGGCGCAGAGACCGTCTTGCCCTGCGATATTATTCACGACTCACCTCGAGTACGCATGTATGAAGAGAGAGAGGCCGAGATCGATCGGCAAGATGACTTAGATGGCCTGGAGGAGGAGCGCGACATCACCAAGGCTCGTTCAGCATTCTACCAACAACAAGCTCGAAGATACCAAAGCAGAGAAGTGCGGGCAAAGACCTATAATGTTGGCGAACTCGTTCTACGCCTACCAGAGAAGAAAAAGGACAAGCTCAAGCCCAAATGGGAGGGTCCCTTCATTATCGATAAAGTTCTCACTGGAGGAGCCTATCGCCTTCGCAACGCATCGGATAATCGCTTAGAGTCGGACCCATGGAACACTGCCAGACTCCGAAGATTCTACGCCTAAGTCCGGACTCATTGTTCGTTACCTTTTTCTATTTTCTCTCTTTCTTCTTTTTGTCTTTATATGACTTCTAGTACATGTTCGGATAAACCACACACTTAAGGGGTCTACATCCTTAAATGTACATACCCCACAATACCTAGGGGCTTCTTGCCACAGAAGCTTATTATTATTTTCGAGCATCAAGCTCATCGTATATATGTGTCGTCTCCTCATATATGCCTTTTCTTCGCAATTATATGCACCTTTATGACTTAAGTTTTGGCCAAGCTGGGCTGCCTGGCTCCTGTGCTTATCCCCTAGGTTCCCATTTGTTCGGCTAGGGAATAAAGGGAGAACCTCTGCGATTGTTACAGCTGGGTTGTCCGGACGTGTACCTCAGACGGGTGAAGTCGAAAGCTAGTGTTCTTAAGGGAATAATTGGTCGGCGGACAAAAGACGAATTACCCTTGTTGCCATATAAGCCCCCACAAATTATGTATACTGTTATTTTTCGCATCACAGTTTAGGCATGCATAACAATGCATGCTGGCCCAGGGAGAGGAACCCTTAACGGAACTATTCTCTCTGGAGGTTGTTTCTTACAATCAAATGTAATATAACATAACTCCCCGAATACAACTTGTCTGTTCAAGCAACTATGATCGGACTGCCTGGTTTCCGAACATACTTTGGTGTTTACCGACGGTATAGTATTCGGAAACACTCCGAACATCGAGTTTCGGAAGTTGAAGCAGAAGGTCTGCCATGACAATCGTTTTACAATTCGGCCGGAGAAAAGTTTGCCGATAACAGTACATTACTACTTGGATTCAAAAACTTCTTCCTCCAGACCATCTAACATGTTGTCTAGTTTACAATCCTGTTGTGAAAACTTGGCGGCTATCTTGACTTGGTCATACACCAAGCTAATAGGAATTTCTTGACCATCTGGTCCCCGAGGCCCGACCCGGGCCATATGATTCGGATCAAGTCCGGTATACTGTGTTTTCACCATGGCACAGGCTTCTCGTGCGCCTTCTCGGCAGGCCGATATCTTCCATAGTCCAAAGCGGCGACGAGCTCCTTTGAATAAATTAACGAGTTCCTCCATACTTCCTGGAGGAGAATCGGCTGGCCATAGAGCTTTAGCAATGTTCCTCATTGCCTTCCGGGCTCGCTCATGCAATCTGGACAGCTCTTGCAGCAGATCACCGTGGCATCCGGACACCTCTCCTTCGGGCCGACCAGTCAGCACACCTACGGAGACAAAATTGTTAAAACTTTCCACCTGGGGACCATACAAAAGTACGGTTTAGGAGCATACTGAATATGCCGCCTCTCAGCTTTCTGTTTTCCTTAAAGGCATCCGCCAGTTGGGCTCGTATATCCTTTGGCTCTTTGGCTAGCTTGATGTTGGCATCTTGTAGCTTGTTCTTCTCATCCCCGGTCCGTGTCAGTATACGCTGACCAGCAGCCTCTTGCCTTTCGGTATGTTGTTTATCCACCTACGTGGCCTTTAGTTCCTCTTCCAGCTGATCCGGCGATCCTGCCATCATAAATACCACAGTGTTTATTTCAAAAAATATTACTGGCATACGATTATATTTTCCGGACAGAAGTGGACATTACCAGTCGGTGCCTCCTTGGACTTCTCTAGTTCGGCGGTGACAACAGTTAGCTGGGTCCGACATTTTTCCAGCTTCTAAGACAGCATGTTGTTCTTCTCCGTGAGTACCTGATTATACAATGATCCTTAAATCAGTTGCGTCAACTGTTTCAAGTCTCGGGGGCTACTGGCATATGATTATTAAATCTACACAATAAAGTTCTTACCCGCATATCCTTTGAAAGCTGGCGAGTGGCTCCAGCAACCCCATCCCGACCGACTTGGATGTATGCATCCGCTGAGCTGAAGGCATTGAATGCCTCTTTAGTAAAGTTGGGGTCGCGCATAGCTGCCCTCCAGCGCCGATGGTTCATTGCACTCTCTACTTCGGAGTTGGTGACGAACACATTATCTGAATCTTCGGAGAGAGGACAACCCGGCATTGCACTCGTATCAACTCTAGCCCTGGAGGCAGGGTCCGGGGTCGGATTGGTTGATGCATGTCCAGCGAGGTCTCCGGACACAGTCCAGCGAATGCTCTTCCTGAAATATGGCACAGCAGGAATCGTCAAAATTCAGTATGATTGCCATAGGGCATATTAAAAACCATACCTCTTTGATGAAGGCTCGGCAGTATTGCCATCCGCCTTTCTCTTCGAAGACCCGCCCCGCGCAGGCTCCGCCCTCTTAAGGGACGCCTCTGATACGGCGTGACAAGACGAGTGCCACCCCTTTGAAGCACGAGACCGTGCGGTGGGTGAGGCGCAATGAGAAAACTCTTTTGGAGGAAGCATCTCCCGGGTACTTATGTGGGAGGAGGGGAGAAGGCCGGGGTAATAAGCTATAATGGCCACTTCTGTGCCGTCGTAGCTCGCCTGATAGAAGAGCCCCTCCTTGAGCTCTACGAATATATCCGGATCCTCTTCAAATCCGGGATCCAGGTCCTGAATATGGTCCTCCGGCTGCGGAGCGGGGCTATAGATCCCCGCGACAACCTTCCTCCATTCCTGTTAAAAATAGTCGGATTAAAGTTCAACTAAGTACGACTCAGGAAGAAGATCGAGTAAGGTTACGGAGCAAAGGCTCACCCAGCTAGTAGGGTTGTACATAGAAAAGCCCTCTCGGCATGTAAGGCGAGTGAACTCTTCTTTCTCCCCTTTATAAAGATCAGCCAACATGGCGGCCAAGGCGGCGAAGTTGTCCAGACCCTTACGCCCGCAGCGTGATGCATCGTCTTCCCCGTTGTAGTGCCACATGGGGAGTCCTCTGGATTGGAGTGGCTGAACGCCTCGCGTTATTGAAATCGCCATTACCTAAATTATGGACAATCCGGATTGCGCAAGTATCTTTATCTTGTCCATTAGCTTCTTGACCTCCGCACCATCTTCCTCTTCGAGGCTCCGGGGGCGCCAACTGTGGCGCTTCTTTAACGGAGCGTTGGAAAATTCGGGTAGGCCCCGTCGGATTGGGTCTGGGAGAACAACATCTTCAATATAAAACCACTCCTAGGGCCACTCTTCGGATGCCTTCTTCGGAGTGCCGGACAGGTATCCTTTCCCGGCTATACGCCATACTTCGGCACCGCCCACCTCGAATATAGATCCGTTTTGGGAGCGGGGGACGAGTCAGAAAAGCTTCCTCCATAATTCAAAATGGGCCTCGCAGCCTAGGAACAACTCACAAAGAGCAACGAAACCCGCAATGTGAAGAATGGAGCCCGGCGTGAAGTTGTGCAGCTGGAGGCCATAATACTCCAGGAGCCCTCGGAGGAAGGGGTGGATTGGGAACCCAATGCCCCTTAATAGAAAGGAAACAAAGCACACTCGCTCCCCTTCGGTAGGATTGGGGAAGTTTTCCGCCAGGGCCTCATCATTGAAGAAAGTTAATCCCGCCCGAAAGGGGACTAGATCCGCAGGAGGGAGATACCCCTGCACCTGAAGTTTGGTCAGCTGGACATGGGATACCGAGCAACTCTCCCAATCGCCTTTTTGAGGACCGTGGGGGTGGGAGGAAGAACTGGGAGCGCTGGCCATGTTTGCGTGGTTACTTGTGGTGAGTTCGAAGGATTTTCGTCAGGTGTGAAATGGCATCTGAGATCTAATCTCCTTAAATAGATGCCTTCCATACGCCGTCAGGGTGTTATCTGTAAAAAATGCTTGGACCCTTCGTATTCGTCTGACACGTCAAAGCCGAGGCGACGGAGGCGTAGCCGAAGGACATGATGTTTAATGCGAAGCTGAAGCCGTCCGAAGTATCATGGAGGGGCCACCCAGCAAGACCGAAGATACAGAAGCCGAATACTGCGTCATCATCGAAAGGTCGAATGCGGTTCTTTTTGTTGCTTTGGAATTCGGAGGAGGAACCCGCCTTGCAATGCCTAAGATGATCTGTGCGCCGGACACGTCGTCATTGAAGCCTGGTTCGGGGGTTACTAAGGGAGTCCTGGACTAGGGGGTCCTTGGGCGTCCGGGCTATGTGATGTGGGCCGGACTGGGCCGTGAAGACACAAGATCGAGGACCTTCCCTCGTGTCCGGATGGGACTCTCCTTTGCATGGATGGCAAGCTTATCGTTGGGTGTATAGTTTCCTTCCCCTGTAAACCGACCTTGTACAACCCTACCCCCCTCCGGTGTCTATATAAACCGGAGGGGTTAGTCCATAGAGGCAATCATAATCAATCAGGTTAGAATCTAGGGTTTAGCTATTACGATATCGAGGTAGATCAACTCTTGTAACCCCTATAATCATCAAATTCAATCAAGCAGGAAGTAGGGTATTACCTCCATTAAGAGGGCCCGAACCTGGGTAAACATCGTGTCCCTGTCTCCTATTACCTTCGATCCTAAGACGCACAGTTCGGGACCCCTTACCCGAGATCTGTAGGTTTTGAAACTCTCCCTCGGCCTCAATTGGATCAAGAGTTCGAGGACATCACCGAGCTGAACGTGTGCAGATCGCGGAGGTGCTACCTCTTGAGCACTGCGTTGGTTTTCCCTTGAAGAGGAAAGGGTGATGCAATAAAGCAGCGTAAGTATTTCCCTCAGTTTTTGAGAACCAAGGTATCAATCCAGTAGGAGGCCACGCACGAGTCCCTCGCACGTACACAAACAAATAAAATCCTCGCAACCAACACAATAAAGGGGTTGTCAATCCCTTCACGGTCACTTACGAAAGTGAGATCTGATAGATATGATAAGATAATATTTTTGGTATTTTTGTAATAATGATGCAAAGTAAAATAAAAGGCAATGAAAATAGCTAAGTGTTGGAAGATTAATATGATGGAAAATAGACCCGGGGGCCATAGGTTTCACTAGTGGCTTCTCTCGAGAGCATAAGTATTACGGTGGGTAAACAAATTACTATTGAGCAATTGATAGAATTGAGCATAGTTATGAGAATATCTAGGTATGATCATGTATATAGGCATCACGTCCGCGACAAGTAGACCGACTCCTGCCTGCATCTACTACTATTACTCCACACATCGACCGCTATCCAGCATGCATCTAGAGTATTAAGTTCAAAAGAACAGAGTAACGCTTTAAGTAAGATGACATGATGTAGAGGGATAAACTCATGCAATATGATATAAACCCCATCTTGTTATCCTCGATGGCAACAATACAATACGTGCCTTGCTGCCCCTACTGTCACTGGGAAAGGACACCGCAAGATTGAACCCAAAGCTAAGCACTTCTCCCACTGCAAGAAAGATCAATCTAGTAAGCCAAACCAAACTGATAATTCAAAGAGACTTGCAAAGGTAACCAATCATACATAAAAGAATTCAGAGAAGATTCAAATATTGTTCATAGATAAACTTGTTCATAAACCCACAATTCGTCGGTCTCAACAAACACACTGCAAAAGAAGATTACATCGAATAGATCTCCACAAGAGAGGGGGAGAACATTGTATTGAGATCCAAAAAGAGAGAAGAAGCCATCTAGCTAATAACTATGGACCCGAATGTCTGAGGTAAACTACTCACACATCATCGGAGAGGCTATGGTGTTGATGTAGAAGCCCTCCGTGATCGATGCCCCCTCCGGCGGAGCTCCGGAAGAGGCCCCAAGCTGGGATCTCACTGGTACAGAAGGTTGCGGCGGTGGAATTAGGTTTTTGGCTCCGTATTTGGCAGTTTGGGGGTACATAGGTATATATAGGAGGAAGAAGTACGTCGGTGGAGCAACGTGGGGCCCACGAGGGTGGAGGGCGCGCCCCCTACCTCGTGCCTTCCTGGTTGATGTCTTGACGTAGGGTCCAAGTCCTCTGGATCACGTTCGTTCCGAAAATCATGTTCCCGAAGGTTTCATTCTGTTTGGACTCCGTTTGATATTCTTTTTCTGCGAAACTCTGAAATAGGCAAAAAACAGCAATTCTAGGCTGGGCCTCCGGTTAATAGGTTAGTCCCAAAAATAATATAAAAGTGTATAATAAAGCCCATTAATGTCCAAACCAGAATATAATATAGCATGGAACAATAAAAAATTATAGATACGTTGGAGACGTATCAGGAGGTGCCGTGCGTTTGGTACTTTGATTGGTTTGATCGTGAAGACGTTCGACTACATCAACCGCGTTACTAAACGCTTCCGCTTTTGGTCTACGAGGATACGTGGACACACTCTCCCCGCTCATTGCTATGCTTCTCCTAGATAGATCTTGCATGATCGTAGGAATTTTTTTGAAATACTACGTTCCCCAACAGTGGCATCCGAGCCAGGTCTATGCGTAGATGTTATATGCATGAGTAGAACACAAAGAGTTGTGGGCGATAATAGTCATACTGCTTACCAGCATGTCATACTTTGATTCGGCGGTGTTGTTGGATGAAGTGGACCAGACCGACATTACATGACCGCGTTCATGAGACTGGTTCTACCGTCGTGCTTCGCTCACAGGTGGCTAGTGGGTGTCTGTTTCTCCAGCTTTAGTTGAATCAAGTTTGACTACGCCTGGTCCTTGTTGAAGGTTAAAACAGCACAGTTGACGAAAAATCATTGTGCTTTTGATGCGTAGGTAAGAACGGTTCTTGCTAGAAACCCGTAGCAGCCACATAAAACTTGCAACAACAAAGTAGAGGACGTCTAACTTGTTTTTGCAGGGCTTGCTGTGATGTGATATGGTCAAGACGTGATGATATATAAATTGTTGTATGAGATGATCATGTTTTGTAACAGTTATCGGCAACTGGCTGGAGCCATATAGTTGTCGCTTTATTGTATGAAATGCAATCGCCATGTAATTGCTTTACTTTATCACTAAGTGGTAGCGATAGTCGTAGAAGCAATAGTTGGCGAGACGACAACGATGCTTCGATGGAGATCCAAGTGTCAAGCCGGTGACGATGGTGATCATGACGGTGCTTTGGAGATGGAGATCAAAGGCACAAGATGATGATGGCCATATCATATCACTTATTTGATTGCATGTGATGTTTTATCTTTTTATGCATCTTATTTTGCTTAGTATGGCGGTAGCATTATAAGATGATATCTCACTAAAATTTCAAGGTATAAGTGTTCTCCTTGAGTATGCGCCGTTGCGACAGTTCGTCGTGCCGAGACACCACGTGATGATCAGGTGTGATAAGCTCTACATTCACATACAACGGGTGCAAGCTAGTTTTGCACACGCAGAATACTCGGGTTAAACTTGACGAGCCTAGCATATGCAGATATGGCCTCGAAACACTGAGACCGAAAGGTCGAGCGTGAATCATATAGTAGATATGATCAACATAGTGATGTTCACCATTGAAAACTACTCCATCTCACGTGATGATCGGACATGGTTTAGTTGATATGGATCACGTGATCACTTAGATGATTAGAGGGATGTCTATCTAAGCGGGAGTTCTTAAGTAATATGATTAATTGAACTTTAATTTATCATGAACTTAGTACCTGATAGTATTTTGCATGTCTATGTTGTTGCAGATAAATGGCCCGTGCTACTGTTCCGTTGAATTTTAATGCGTTCCTATAGAAAGCTAAGTTGAAAGATGATGGTAGCAACTACACGGACTGAGTCCATAACTTGAGGATTATCCTCATTGCTGCACAGAAGAATTACGTCTTGGAAGCACCGCTAGGTGCAAGACCCGCTGCAGGAGCAACGCCGGACGTTATGAACGCCTGGCAGAGCAAAACTGATGACTACTAGATAGTTCAGTGTGCCATGCTTTACGACTTAGAACTGGGACTTCAACGATGTTTTGAACGTGATGGAGCATATGAGATGTTCCAGGAGTTGAAGTTAATATTTCAAGAAAATGCCGGGATTGAGAGATATGAAGTCTCCAATAAGTTCTACAGCTGCAAAATGGAGGAGAATAGTTCTGTCAGTGAACATATACTCAGAATGTTTGGGTACCACAATCACTTGACTCAACTGGGAGTTAATCTTCCGGTTGATAGTGTCATTGATAGAGTTCTTCAATCACTGCCACCAAGCTACAAAAGCTTCGTGATGAACTATAATATGCAAGGGATGGATAAGACAATTCCCGAGCTCTTCGCGATGCTAAAGGCTGCGGAGGTAGAAATCAAGAAGGAACATCAATTGCTGATGGTTAACAAGACCACTAGTTTCAAGAAGAAGGGCAAAGGGAAGAAGGGGAACTTCCAAAAGAACGTCAAGCAAGTTGCTGCTCAAGTGAAGAAGCCCAAGTCTGGACCTAAGCCTGAGACTGAGTGCTTCTACTGCAAAGGGACTGGTCACTGGAAGCGGAACTGCCCCAAGTATTTGGCGGATAAGAAGGATGGCAAAGTGAAAGGTATATTTGATATACATGTTATTGATGTGTACCTTACTAATGCTCGTAGTAGCGCCTGGGTATTGATACTGGTTCTGTTGCTCATATTTGCAACTCGAAACAGGGGCTACGGATTAAGCGAAGATTGGCTAAGGACGAGGTGACGATGCATGTGGGAAATTGTTCCAAAGTCGATGTGATCGCCGTCGGCACGCTACCTCTACATCTACCTTCGGGATTAGTTTTAGACCTGAATAATTGTTATTTGGTGCCAGCGTTAAGCATGAACATTATATCTGGATCTTGTTTGATGCGAGACGGTTATTCATTTAAATCAGAGAATAATGGTTGTTCTATTTATATGAGTAATATCTTTTATGGTCATGCACCCTTGATGAGTGGTCTATTTTTATTGAATCTCGATAGTAGTGATACACATATTCATAGTATTGAAGCCAAAAGATATAAGTTTAATAATGATAGTGCAACTTATTTGTGGCACTGCCGTTTAGGTTATATTGGTGTAAAGCGCATGAAGAAACTCCATGCTGATGGGCTTTTGGAATCACTTGATGCTTGCAAACCATGCCTCATGCGCAAGATGACTAAGACTCCGTTCTCCAGAACAATGGAGCGAGCAACAGACTTGTTGGAAATAATACATACTGATGTATGCGGTCCGATGAGTGTTGAGGCTCGCGGCGGGTATCGTTATTTTCTGACCTTCATAGATGATTTGAGCAGATATGTGTATATCTACTTGATGAAACATAAGTCCGAAACATTTGAAAACTTCAAAGAATTTCAGAGTGATGTGGAAAATCATCATAACAAGAAAATAAAGTTTCTGCGATCTGATCGTGGAGGTGAATATTTGAGTTACGATTTTGGTCTTCGTTTGAAACAATGCGGAATAGTTTCGCAACTCACGCCACCCGGAACACCACAGCGTAATGGTGTGTCCGAACGTCGTAACCGCACTTTATTAGATATGGTGCGATCTATGATGTCTCTTACTGATTTACCGCTATCGTTTTGGGGTTATGCTTTAGAGACGGCTGCATTCACGTTAAATAGGGCACCATCTAAATCCGTTGAGACGACACCATATGAACTGTGGTTTGGCAAGAAACCCAAGTTGTCGTTTCTTAAAGTTTGGGGCTGCGATGCTTATGTGAAAAAGCTTCAACCTGATAAGCTCGAACCCAAATCGGAGAAATGTGTCTTCATAGGATACCCAAAGGAGACTGTTGGGTACACCTTCTATCACAGATCCGAAGGCAAAATATTCGTTGCTAAGAATGGATCCTTTCTAGAGAACGAGTTTCTCTCGAAAGAAGTGAGTGGGAGGAAAGTAGAACTTGATGAGGTAATTGTACCTGCTCCCTTATTGGAAAGTAGTTCATCACAGAAATCAGTTCCGGTGATTCCTACACCAATTAGTGAGGAAGCTAATGATGATGATCATGAAGCTTCTGATCAAGTTACTACCGAACCTCGTAGGTCAACCAGAGTAAGATCCGCACCAGAGTGGTACGGTAATCCTGTTCTGGAAGTCATGTTACTTGACCATGACGAACCTACGAACTATGAGGAAGCGATGATGAGCCCAGATTCCGTGAAATGGCTTGAGGCCATGAAATCTGAGATGGGATCCATGTATGAGAACAAAGTGTGGACTTTGGTTGACTTGCCCGATGATTGGCAAGCCATAGAAAATAAATGGATCTTCAAGAAGAAGACCGACGCTGACGATAATGTTACTGTCTATAAAGCTCGACTTGTTTCAAAAGGTTTTCTACAAGTTCAAGGAGTTGACTACAGTGAGACCTTCTCACCCATAGCGATGCTTAAGTCTATCTGAATCATGTTAGCAATTGCCGCATTTTATGATTATGAAATTTGGCAAATGGACGTCAAAACTGTATTCCTGAATAGATTTCTAGAAGAAGAGTTGTATATGATGCAACCAGAAGGTTTTGTCGATCCAAAGGGTGCTAACAAAGTGTGCAAGCTCCAGCAATCCATTTATGGACTGGTGCAAGCCTCTCGGAGTTGGTATAAACATTTTGATAGTGTGATCAAAGCATATGGTTTTATACAGACTTTTGGAGAAGCCTGTATTTACAAGAAAGTGAGTAGGAGCTCTGTAGCATTTCTAATATTATATGTGGATGACATATTGTTGATTGGAAATGATATAGAATTTCTGGATAGCATAAAAGGATACTTGAATAAGAGTTTTTCTATGAAAGACCTCGGTGAAGCTGCTTACATATTGAGCATCAAGATCTATAGAGATAGATCAAGACGCTTAATTGGACTTTCACAAAGCACATACCTTGATAAGATTTTGAAGAAGTTCAAAATGGATCAGTCAAAGAAAGGGTTCTTGCCTGTATTACAAGGTGTGAAGTTGAGTGAGACTCAATGCCCGACCACTGCGGAAGATAGAGAGAAAATGGAAGTCATTCGCTATGCCTCAGCCATAGGTTCTATCATGTATGCAATGCTGTGTACCAGACTTGATGTGTACCTTGCTATAAGTATAGTAGGGAGGTACCAAAGTAATCCAGGAGTGGATCACTGGACAGTGGTCAAGAACATCCTGAAATAGCCTGAAAAGGACTAAGGATATGTTTCTCGTTTATGGAGGTGACAAAGAGCTCGTTGTAAATGGTTATGTTGATGCAAGCTTTGACACTGATCCGGATGACTCTAAGTCACAAACCGGATACGTATTTATATTGAATGGTGGAGCTGTAAGTTGGTGCAGTTCCAAACAGAGTGCCGTGGCGGGATCTACGTGTGAAGCAGAGTACATAACTGCTTCGGAAGCAACGAATGAAGGAGTCTGGATGAAGGAGTTCATATCCGATCTAGCTGTCATACCTAGTGCATCGGGTCCAATGAAAATCTTTTGTGACAATACTCGTGCATTGCCTTGGCAAAGGAATCCAGATTTCACAAGAGAACCAAGCACATCACGAGACGCTTCAATTCCATCCGTTATCAAGTGTCGGAAGGGGACATAGAGATTTGCAAGATACATACGGATCTGAATGTTGCAGACCCATTGACTAAGCCTCTCTCACGAGCAAAACATGATCAGCACCAAGACTCCATGGGTCTTAGAATCATTACTATGTAATCCAAATTATTGACTCTTGTGCAAGTGGGAGACTGAAGGAAATATTCCCTAGAGGCAATAATAAAGTTGTTATTTATATTTCCTTACATCATGATAAATGTTTATTATTCATGCTAGAATTGTATTAACCGGAAACTTAGTACATGTGTGAATACATAGACAAACAGAGTGTCCCTAGTATGCCTCTACTAGACTAGCTCGTAAATCAAAGATGGTTAAGTTTCCTAGCCATAGACATGTGTTGTCGGGATCACATCATTAGACAATGATGTGATGGACAAGACCCATCCGTTAGCTTAGCACTATGATCGTTTATTTATTGCTATTGCTTTCTAAATGACTTATACATGTTCCTATGACTATGAGATTATGCAACTCCCGAATACCGGAGGAACACTTAGTGTGCTATCAAACATCACAACCTAATTGGGTGATTATAAAGATGATCTACAGGTGTCTCCGATGGTGTTTTTTGAGTTGGCATAGATCGAGATTAGGATTTGTCACTCCGATTGTCGGAGAGGTATCTCTGGGCCCTCTCGGTAATTCACATCACTATAAGTCTTGCAAGCAATGTGACTAATGAGTTAGTTGTGGGATGATGCATTATGGAACGAGTAAAGAGACTTGCCGGTAACGAGATTGAACTAGGTATGGTGATACCGACGATCGAATCTCGGGCAAGTAACATACCGATGACAAAGGGAACAACGTAGGTTGTTATGCGGTTTGACCGATAAAGATCTTCATAGAATATGTAGGAGCCAATATGAGCATCCAAGTTCCTCTATTGGTTATTGACCAGAGATGTGTCTCGGTCATGTCTACATAGTTCTCGAACCCATAGGGTCCGCACGCTTAAAGTTCGATGACGATTTGTATTATGAGTTTATGTGATTTGATGACCGAAGGTTGTTCGGAGTCCCGGATGAGATCACGGACATGACAAGGAGTCTCAAAATGGTCGAGACATAAAGATTGATATATTGGAACATGTTTTTCGGACACCAGAAGTGTTCCAGATAGTTTCGGGTAAAACCGGAATGCCGGAGGGGTTACCGGAACCCCCCGGGGGAACTAATGGGCCACCATGGGCCCTATTGGAGAGAGAGGAGGGCAGCCAGGGCAGGCCGCCCGCCCTTGGAGTCCGAATTGGACAAGGGAAGGGGGGAGCCCATTCCTACTCCCTCTCCCTCTCCTTCCTTCCCCCTCTCTCCCTCTTGGTGGAATCCTACTAGGATTTGGAGTCCTAGTAGGACTCCCCTCCTTGGGCGCGCCCCTAGGGCTGGCTGGCCTCCTCCCTCCCTCCTTTATATACGTGGGGAGGGGGCACCCTAGAACACACAAGTTGATCTTTTAGCCATGTGCGGTGCCCCCCTCCACAGAAACATACCTCGGTCATACCGTCGTAGTGCTTAGGCGAAGCCCTGCGCCGGTAACTTCCTCATCACCGTCACCACGCCGTCGTGCTGACAAAACTCTCCCTTGGTCTCAACTGGATCAGGAGTTTGAGGGACGTCACTGAGCTGAACGTGTGCAGATCGCTGAGGTGCCGTGCGTTTGGTACTTGGATCCGTTGGATCGCGAATACGTTCGACTACATCAACCGCGTTACTAAACGCTTCCGCTTTCGGTCTACGAGGGTACGTGGACACACTCTCACCGCTCGTTGCTATGCTTCTCCTAGATAGATCTTGCATGATCGTAGGAATTTTCTTGAAATACTATGTTCCCCAACATCTTTTGAGTATGGCTTTATAGAATGCTTCATATGCTTCACTTATATCATTTGAAGTTTGGATTGCCTGTTTCTCTTCACATAGAAAACCGTTATTTGAAGAATGCTCTTTTGCTTCACTTATACTATTGGGAACGTAGCATGCAATTCCAAAAAAATTCCTATGCTCATGCAAGATCTATCTAGGAGATGCATAGCAACGAGAGGGGGAGAGTGTGTCCATGTACCCTCGTAGACCGAAAGCGGAAGCGTTAGCTTAACGTGTTTGATGTAGTCAAACATCTTCTCGATTCAACCGATCAAGCACCGAACATATGGCACCTCCAAGTTCTGCACACGTTCTGCTTGATGACATCCCTCAAACTCTTGATCCAGCAAAGTGTCGAGGGAGAGTTCCGTCAGCACGACGGCGTGGTGACGGTGATGGTGAAGTGATCCGCGCAGGGCTTCGCCTAAGCACTACATGAATATGACCGGAGGCGTAAACTGTGGAGGAGGGTGCCGCACACGGCTAATAATGTTCTAGCGATGCCCCCCTTCATGTATATAGGTTGGAGGGGAGGAGAGGCAGCCAAGGGGGCGCCCCAAGTAGGAGGAATCCTACTTGGGGTCCTCCCAATTCGGCCTCCCCCCTTTCCTGTTCCTATTCGGAGTAGGAAGGGAAGAGGGGGAAGGGGAATCCTATTCCCTTTTTCCTTTCCTTCTCAAATTTGGCCAGCCCATATGGGAGGGGCGCACCAGCCCCTTTGTGTCTGGTGTGTTTCCCCTCTTTGCCCATTAGGCCCATACAGCTTGCCGGGGGTTGCCCGGAACCCCTTCCAGTGACCCGATACGTACCCGGTACCCCCAGAACACTTACGGTGTCCGAATACTATCATCCTATATATGAATCTTTACCTCTCGACCATTTCGAGACTCCCCGTCATGTCCGTGATCTCATCGGGGACTCTGAACAATATTTGGTCACCAAATCACATAACTCATATAATACAAAATCATCATCGAACGTTAAGCGTGCGGACCCTACGGGTTCGAGAACTATGTAGACATGACCGAGACACCTCTCCAGTCAATAACCAATAGCGGAACCTGGATGCTCATATTGGTTCCTACATATTCTACGAAGATCGTCGGTATCTTCATACCTAGTTCAATCTCATTACTGGCAAGCCTCTTTACTCGTTCCGTAATGCATCATCCCACAACTAACTCATTAGTCACATTGCTTGCAATGCTTATCATGATGTGCATTACCGAGAGGGCCCGGAGATACCTCTCCGATACTTGGAGTGACAAATCCTAATCTCGATCTATGCCAACCCAACAAACACCTTCGGAGATACCTATAGAGCATCTTTATAATCACCCAGTTACGTTGTGACATTTGATAGCACACAAGGTATTCCTCCGGTATCCGGGAGTTGCATAATCTCATAGTCAAAGGAATATGTATATGACATGAAGAAAGCAATAGCAATAAAACTGAACGATCAACATGCTAAGATAACGGATGGGTCTTGTCCATCACATCATTCTCCTAATGATGTCATCTCGTTCATCAAATGACAACACATGTCTATGGTTAGGAAACTTAACCATCTTTGATTAATGAGCTAGTCAAGTAGAGGCTTACTAGGGACACGGTGTTTTGTCTATGTATCCGCACATGTATCAAGTTTCGGTTAATACAATTCTAGCATGAATAGTAAACATTTATCATGATATAAGGAAATATAAAATAAAAACTTTATTATTGCCTCTAGGGCATATTTCCTGCAGTCTCCCACTTGCACTAGAGTCAATAATCTAGTTCACATAGCCATGTGATTTAACACCAATAGTTCACATCACCATGTGATTAACACCCATAGTTCACATCGCCATGTGACCAACACCCAAAGAGTTTACTAGAGTCAATAATCTAGTTCACATCGCCATGTGATTAACACCTAAATAGTACTAAGGTGTGATCATGTTTTGCTTGTGAGAGAAGTTTAGTCAATGGGTCTGCCACGTTCAGATCCGTATGTAATTTGAAAATTCATATGTCTACAATGCTCTGCATGGAGCTACTCTAGCTAATTGTTCCCACTTTCAATATGTATCCAGATTGAGACTCAGAGTCATCCAGATCGGTGTTAAAGCTTGCATCGACGTAACTCTTTACTATGTACTCTTTATCACCTCCATAACCGAGAAATAATTCCTTAGTCCTCTAAGGATAATTTTGACCGCTGTCCAGTGATCTACTCCTAGATCACTATTGTACCCCTTTGCCAAAGTCATGGCAAGGTACACAATAGGTCTGGTATACAGCATGGCATACTTTATAGAACCTATGGCTGTGGCATAGGGAATGACTTTCATTCTTTCTCTATCTTCTGCCATGGTCGGGTTTTGAGTCTTACTCAACTTAATACCTTACAACTCAGGCAAGAACTCCTTCTTTGACTGATCCATTTTGATCTCCTTCAAAATCTTATCAAGGTATGTACTCATCGAAAGTCTTATCAAGCGTCTTGATCTATCTTTATAGATCTTGATGCCCAATAAGTAAGTAGCTTCACTGAGGTCTTTCTTTGAAAAAATCCTTTCAAACACTCCTTTATGCTTTCCAGAAAATTCTACATCATTTTCGATCAACAATATGTCATTCACGTATACTTATCAGAAAGGCTATAGTGCTCCCACTCACTTTCTTGTAAATACAGGCTTCACCGCAAGTCTGTATAAAACTATATGCTTTGATCAACTCATCAAAGCGTATATTCCAACTCCGAGATGCTTGCACCAGTCCATAGATGGATCGCTGGAGCTTGCACACTTTGTTAGCACCTTTAGGATTGAGAAAGCGTTCTGGTTGCATCATATACAACTCTTCTTTAATAAATCCATTAAGGAATGCAGTTTTGACATCCATTTGCCAGATTTCATAAAATGCGGTAATTGCTAACATGATTCGGACAGACTTTAAGCATCAATACGAGTGAGAAAATCTCATCGTAGTCAACACCTTGAACTTGTCGAAAACCTTTTGCATCAATTCGAGCTTTATATATAGTAACACTACTATCAGCGCCTGTCTTCCTCTTGAAGATCCATTTATTCTCAATGGCTCGCCGATCATCGGGCAAGTCAATCAAAGTCCATATTTTGTTCTCATACATGGATCCTATCTCAGATTTCATGGCCTCAAGCCATTTATCGGAATCTGGGCTCATCATCGCTTCCTCATAGTTCGTAGGTTCGTCATGGTCTAGTAACATGACTTCCAGAACAGGATTACTGTACCATTCTGGTGTGGAGCGTGCTCTGGTTGACCTACGAGGTTCGGTAGTAACTTGATCCGAAGTTTCATGATCATTATCATTAGCTTCCTCACTAGTTGGTGCAGGCATCACGGGAACGGTTTTCTGTGATGAGCTAGTTTCCAATTCGAGAAAAGGTACAATTACCTCATCAAGTTCTACTTTCCTCCCACTCACTTCTTTCGAGTGAAACTCCTTCTCTAGAAAGGATCCATTCTTAGCAATAAAGATCTTACCTTTGGATCTGTGATAGAAGGTGTACCCAACAGTTTCTTTTGGGTATCCTATTAAGACGCACTTCTCCGATTTGGGTTCGAGATTATCAGGCTGAAGCTTTTGCACATAAGCATCGCAACCCCAAACTTTAAGAAATGACAGCTTAGGTTTCTTGCTAAACCACAGTTCATATGATGTCGTCTCAACGAATTTAGATGGTGCTCTATTTAACGTGAATGCAGCTGTCTCTAATGCATAACCCCAAAACGATAGTGGTAAATCGGTAAGAGACATCATAGATCTCACCATATCTAATAGAGTACGGTTACGACATTCGGACACACCATTATGATGTGGTGTTCCAGGTGGCGTGAGTTGTGAAACTATTCCACATTGTTTTAAATGAAGGCCAAACTCGTAACTCAAATATTCGCCTCCGCGATTTGTAGGATCGGAAGTATGTCTAGAGGGGGGGGGGGGTGATTAGACTACTTGACCAAATAAAAATCTAGCCTTTTCCCAATTTTAGTTGTTGGCAGATTTTAGCAACTTTGCACAAGTCAAGCAATCAACCTACACATGCAATTCTAAGAGTATAACAGCGGAATGTAAACAATTGCATATGAAGGTAAAGGGAGGAGTTTAAGGGAGCAAACGCAATGTTGACACGGAGATTTTTTATCTGTGGTTACGATAGGTGGTGCTATCGTACATCCACGTTGATGGAGACTTCAACCCACGAAGGGTAACGGTTGCGCGAGTCCACGGAGGGCTCCACCCACGAAGGGTCCACGAAGAAGCAACCTTGTCTATCCCACCATGGCCGTCGCCCACGAAGGACTTGCCTCACTCGGGTAGATCTTCATGAAGTAGGCGATCTCCTTGCCCTTACAAACTCCTTGGTTCAACTCCACAATCTTGACGAAGGCTCCCAAGTGACACCTAGCCAATCTAGGAGACACCACTCTCCAAGAAGTAACAAATGGTGTGTTGATGATGAACTCCTTGCTCTTGCGCTTCAAATGATAGTCTCCCCAACACTGAACTCTCTCTCATAGGATTTGGTGGAAAGATGATTTGAGTGGAAAGCAACTTGGGGAAGGCTAGAGATCAAGATTTATGTGGTTGGAATGGGATATCTTGACCTCAACACAAGTGTAGGTGGTTCTCTCTCAGAAAATATGTGTTGGAAGTGCAGGCATGTTATGATGGCTCTCTCCACGAATGAAGAGTGGGTGGAGGGGTATATATAGCCTCCACACAAAATCTAACCGTTACACACAAATCACCAAACTCGGTGGGACCGAATACTCGGTCGGACCGATTTAGTTCAAAATGTGAACGTTAGGATTCTCGGTGGGACCGACATGTCAACTCGGTGGGACCGATATCATTAGGGTTAGGGCATAACATAATCTCGGTGAGACCGATTACACAAACTCGGTGGGACCGATTTTGGTAATAGACAAACAGAGAGTTGGTCAGGCAAACTCGGTGGGACCGATTCGCTCATCTCGGTTGGACCAAAACGTTACGAAAAGGAAACAGAGTGTTTGCATTGCAATCTCGGTGGGACCGATCGCTCATCTCGGTTTGACCGAAACGTTACGAAAAGGAAACAGAGTGTTTGCATTGCAATCTCGGTGGGACCGATCGCTCATCTCGGTTTGACCGAAACGTTACGAAGGGAAACAGAGAGATTACAATCCCATCTCGGTGAGACCGAGATCCCTATCGGTGAGACCGAAAAGACTAGGGTTTCTGGCAGTGGCTATGTCAACTGAACTCGGTGGCTCTGGATATGAAATTTCGGTGGGGCCGAGTTGAACTTTTTGGTTTGGGACATATGTGGATGTGAGAAAGTAGTTGAGGGTTTTGGAGCATATCACTAAGCATTTTGAGCAAGAACCTCATTAAGCAACACCTCATCCCTTCTTAATAGTATTGGCTTTTCCTATAGACTCAATGTGATCTTGGATCACTAAAATAGAAAATGTAGAGTCTTGTGCTTTGAGCTTCAGCCAATCTTTTGTCCTTAAGATTTTGAAGGGTCCACTTTCTAATCCATGCCATGCCAATCATTGAGCTTTCCTGAAATATTTATCTTGAAATAGTATTAGCTCAATGAGCTATATGTTGTTAGGAATTACCAAAACCACCCAGGGATAGTTGCACTTTCAATCTCCCCCTTTTTGGTAATTGATGACAACATATAGATCAAAGCTTCGACAAATGATAAATAAGATTGAAAAACATCGTCACTTTGAGAAGTATGTGTTAAGCAAGAGCTCCCCCTAAATTTGTGCATTATTTAAGATTTGCTTTTGAATGCAAATGCACAATCGATTAGGATCATGGGTTACTCTTCCATGTCACATACATCTTGGTGGAGCGGTCAAAATGATAGAAATTAAAAACATGCACTCATTACCAAGCAAGTGAATGATCATCTAAGGATATAAGAGATAATATCATCCAACAAGCATTAAGGGTAGCATATGATCAAATACATGATCAACAAGTATCTCACAAGGACATAAAGTATCTCACACAAGCACACAATAAAGGTTCAACCAAAATAGCAAGAGAGATAAAAAAGCAACACTCTCTCTCGAAGCCTATGATCTATACATTTTTCTCCCCCTTTGGCAACAAGTTACCAAAAAGTTCAAAAATGCATAGTGCTAAACGACTCTCAGGCTTGATCTTCGGGAGGTGGTGTTGAGAGAACTCCAAGGAAGAAAGCTCCAGATGAAGTAGCTGGAGTTGGTGGAGTAGCTGCTGGAGGTGGAACTGGAGCTGTAGCTGCTGGTGCTGATGCTATTGCTCTTGTGTCAGGAATTGGCACTGCAGCAGACCTCTGTCCTCTGGGCACACGCTTGAATGCATCTGTGGTAGACTTGCCCTTCTTCTCCTCTGCTTCCTCCTGAAGTTGCTCAACAGCAGTTTGGATCTCTGTTACCTTGACATCAAGGTCATAGAATTTCTGCTCAATGATCCTTTCCAGACTCTCCTGGTTCTTGGTCAGGGTGGCCAAGCCCTTCTCAATCCTCGGGGTGGATTGGATCAAGTATCCAAGCTGGTCTTGCTTGCTCTTCAAGAATACCTGAGATGCCTCTTCTACTGTTGGCATCTTTGCAGCTTTCTCAGGTTTAGCCTTCTCTCTCTTCTCATGTGCTTGAGCTGAAGATGGTTCATTCTCATTCATGACCACTGTGTTGTCTTCAAATTCAGGGTAGATGGCCAGGTGCTCCTTATCCAAAATATATTTGCCTGTGCCCATCTTTGTGTTGATGAGCTCCTGAATGTGTGGGGCATACCCACAACTTCTCTTCTGGTCAGCAGCAGTCCTTTTGATTGTTTCCACAATCAGACTCATGACCTTGAACTTCTGCGGGACATCAAATATATGCAGCAAGTTTATGGCATGTCCTCTGATCATCTTGTGATCACCTGACTTGGGTAGCAGTGTGTGCCTTAGAATCCAGTTGATAGTTGGCAGACCAGACAACAAGAAGTGAACAGATCCAAACTTATGTGTATCCAAAGCAGCATCTGTGATCTCTTTGTACATGTTGGCCATTGTATTGTGGTCTTTCTTCTTCTCTGCATAAACATCCAAGTCATCCTCATGTTCCTCAGGAGCATTGATAAGCTTGGCCCACTCATCAACTGTAGACTGGTACCTTGTACCCTCAGACATCCATACTATCCTTCCATCTGGATAGAAGTGGGCAATGGAGTAAAACTGCATGATTAACTCATCATTCCACTTAGTGAGCTTCTGGGCAACAAATGTGTCAACTCCACATGCCTTGAAGCTATCAAGCACACCAGGGAAGTGATCCTCATTCTCCTTGATGAACTCCCAGTCAACCCATCTCATGTCACACACTATGGGCTTCTTATCAAGCAGAATTGTCTCATAGAAGTCTTGTTGTTCCTTAGTGTGAAACCTGTAGTCCACAACAGTTCTTCTCCTGATAGCATATGGATCATACTGTCTCCATAGTCTCAATCCTGCATCCTTCCTGATTTTCATGTTTTCTGCAACTAGGTGTGCAACATTGTGGTCAGGGATCTTGGGTTTCAGTTTCCTCAACACTTGAGCTTCATCTTCTTCAGCAGCTTCAGGCACTGGGGCCTTGTTCTTCTCTTCAGCAGGGATGTTTCTAGTGCTTCTCTTGGGTTTAGGCTTTGGAGCTGGAGCAGCAGCCTTGGGAGCAGATTTGGGCTTAGATGGAGCAGCCCCTGATCTATATGCATCTCCCATGAGCTTTTGAGTTTTGCGTGCTGGTGCAACATCCTCATGCTCTTCTTCTTCTTCAGAATCAATCCTCATTGAGGGCTTGCCAAGAACTTTGGCTTTAGTAGTTCTTGCCCTTTTCTTCTTCTTATCCTCACCAGCTGCTTCTTCTTCAGATTCAATGGTGAACTTCATGGTTTCACCTGCGGCAGCTTTTCTTGGCTTTGACATGGGCTGTCTTCTTACTGACATCTTTGTTTTCATCCCTGGCTTAGTTGCAGCAGCAGTGCCATACTCCTTCTTTAGCACCTTTTTCTTTGAAGTGGCTTCATCTTCAACAGCCACATAATCTTCATCCTTTGAATCAGAAGTTCTCTTCTTCCTTGTCCTAGTAGCAGCCTTTGGCAAGTTGCTTGGTGTGCTCCTGCTGCCCTCATCATAGCTACTAGAGGGATCAGAACCCTCACTCATCTACACCTGCTGTTCAGACTTGTTTTGGCTGTTACTTTGGTCAGACATCTTGCAGGCAAACAGTTAGCAGACCCTGTGAATAGATTATAGATGAGGTAGAGAAGATGAGCATCACAAAGTACAGGAGTTTTGCAAAACAGATGACTTAAAAACTTAGTTTTAGTTCTTCACAGAAAGCATTTCGGATCTACCGATTTGTAAACTCGGTGATACCGAAGCAGCTTTTGGAACCTAAACTAGTGAACTTGGTCAGACCGAGTCACAGTTTGGTGGTATCGAGACTGCTAGGGTTTCACAGAGAATCGAAATCGGTCACACCGATTTGCAATTTTCGGTCAGACCGAAAATGCATGTGCTCTGGCCTAAGCCAAATCGGTGAGACCGATTTCTACAACTCGGTTGGTCCGAGATGAATTCGGCGGAGACCTAACCCTAAATTTTCAAACCAAAACTAATCTACGAGATGTTTTCATTGGACAGGATGATCTCATACGGGGCAAGAATCATGTCAAAGCAATGTGCTAAGAATCAGAGTTATGGATTAGCACAAAGATCAAGTTCGTACCCTAGTTCGGCGGCGAACTTGCTACGGCAGCAACGGCGGAGCAGATTGCCGTTGACGGTGGCGGAGACCAGCGGCGGGAGGTCGCTGGCGATGAGAGGACGATCCGGATACCCGAGAAGGCAGAGCAGGTTACGCGCGGGCGAAGAGGTTCAGAAATTTTTCCAAATTTTGGCCTGTCAGTATATATAACCTGACCCTGTCGGTGTGACCGAGTGGAACGAGTCGGTGGCACCGAGATGCAAAACTGCAAGCAGTTACTGCAACTCGGTGTGACCGAAAGGTTCTAATCGGCTGCACCGAGATTGAAAACCCTAGATCAACTTAGTGATCTCGGTAGGACCGAAAAGGATGAATTGGTCAGACCGAAAAGCACAAAGAGGTTTTGGAAGTTTAAGTCTATGACGAATCGGGAACTCCGAGTGCTCCTCACACAGAGTGGTTCGAATCTGACTTGATCAAACTTTGAGATGTAGCATGAATAGAGTTTGAGACGAGGAAAGGATAGATAGCTAGAGGGTGTTCTTAGGCATTCTTGTCCATCCATTTGGCAAAAGAGAAAGAGCCAAACAATCAAAGCAACAAATGGATGTCCTCGAATGAGTAAAATATGCAACCAACATGCTCACACAATAAAATGGCAAATGAAATATGTGACAAAGCATGCACAATCACTCTAGCATCTATCAAGCAATTTGCGATGACTAGGTCATCTATATATGAGTATATTGACTTAGGAGTCAAATGAGAACATTTGATCATAGGTCATACTCATCGTTTAAGCACAAGTGGTGTTACCACTTTTACATAAAGCATTGTTGTGTTCACACCATTAGAGTTGCTTTAGCTCAATTGATTAGAGTAAAGCTCCCCCTAGATGTGATATCCCCCCTAAGAGGGATGAACTAACCTTGGGTTTTGTCGATGATGACTTCATGTAGGTGTTGAAGATGTAGATGCTCAATGTTGATATAGATCATTCGGAGCAATCCTTTGGAGTGAGTTGCACTTTCAATACCTACACGGGTTAGTCCCACAAGGAACAAACAAGGATATCCATAGACATAGAGTGATGCATACACAAGATGTTGTCCATTGATAGCACATTCATTCATATTGTATTTCAAGCCTTTTTGCATAACAAATCAAACCTATGACCAAAGTTTTTACTTATAAAGTATTCATTCTTATAGAAATATTCCTATTATGGTATTTTTACAACACTTATTCATATCTTGCAGGACTGGTGCGTTTAGGCACCCAAACTTCATCGAAAGTGTTTACAACCTTCAAGCTGGGGATCATCTTGTGCGAAAAGATAGAATTAGAAGGGGCGAGCTGAAAAGAACCAGGGACTTGCGCACCTAGTCAGACAGAGAAGAGCAGATGTCTGCTTGTGCGCGTGAGAAGGGGCTGGTCTGGCGCGACCAACGAGATGCATGTCTGATCCCACGCGCGAGGCCACGAGAGAGCAGAGGAGTAGAGGGGGTCAAAGGAAAGAATACCACCAGGGCCGACTGCCTTTTTCGCTCCTCCTCCTCGCTGCCTTCCACCACTCACCTACCACCAGATCGAACGAGGGGGATCGAGGGGAACTAGCAGAAGTACCAGATCGAAGGAGTGAGAGGGAGAAGAGGGTGCCAGGAGACTGGCGGTCGTGCCCGATCCACCACAAAGCTGCCCCGATCTGACCGGTGATCCACCGCTCCTCTGCTACGACGACGCCGGCCTGCTGCACTTCCTCGTCTCCAACCTCAAGATTGACCGCCGCTACTCAGCTCCAACTCCTGCTGCTACGACCTCCCTGACCGACGATCTCTGCCACTCCTTCTCTCCTCCTCCTCGCTGCTGAGAGGGAGAGGATCGACCAGAGGCCAGGGGCGTCGGGCCTTCTGGTGCTCCACGCAAGATCGTCTCCAACGTGCCTCTGCTGCTATTCTTCTTTGCCTGCAACAAGTACAGCTTCGAATCGAAGATCATCAAGACCCATAGGCTCTGAACCTCTCTCTTCTCTTGTTCCTGTTCTCTGAATATATGCACTATTGGATCTGAAAATTACTCTGTTACCTATGTACCTTTGCTGAAACCTCATGTATCCTTGCTGAATTGTTGTTACACTTGCTGGATATTAAGTTAGTAGTTATTCTCCTGTGAGCTGCTGTCACTTTAATTGGTTGCATGAGTTGTGTGTGATGTCTGAACCATCTTTCATGTGCTAGTTTTACTTGTCTGTTTGATTACAAGAAAACCACTAAAAAGAGACAGTCCTATTTCTGAACCCTTTACCTTTGGTGCATATTATTTTGTTTTACCTTGCTCTAGTAGCTGCTTGTTGTCACTACGGTTTGATTCATCTGTTCCATTGTTCTGAATGTTTCGAATGTGTGCTTTGAAGTTCTAGATCCCTGTGGAGAACACGACATCCGTAGCTTGGGCGCAAAAACCCTACTATATTACACTTGACCATTTTGGCGCCGTTGCCGGGGATCTAAATTTCATTAGCACATTAGTAGAAGCAGATCATGATTTATTTTAGGTCGATTACGTAGTATTGCTGGCAACTAACCATTTCCTAACATTCGCTGCAGTTTAGAGAACACTAGCATGTGTCAATTTCAGGAACTTTACAGGAAATTGTCTTATGCTTCAACCTGACTATTCACTAGAGCCATTTGATCCAGAAATTGAAAGGACTTTATTGAGAAGAAGAAGAGAGAATCAAACACGGTTTCAAGTTGCTGAAACTTTGCAAGATCAAGAAGAAGAAAAGATGCCTAATCCAGTACCTTTGCTCAGGGACTTGTGGATCCCAAGAGATCATGGGATACCAGGAGAAATGGTGCAACCAATTATTCAGGCGAACAATTTTGAATTGAAGCCTGCTCTGATTAACATGGTACAACAGTCCAGATTTGGTGGAACAGCTTTAGAAGACCCACATGAGCATATAAGGACTTTCTTGGAGTATTGTAACACTCTCAAGCAAAATGGAGTTTCACCGAGTGCTATCAGATTATCACTATTCCCATTTTCCTTGAGAGATGGAGCAAGAGTATGGCTTCACTCATTGCCTGAACATCTGAAGGATACTTGGGAGACTTTATTGCAGACATTTATTGAGAGATACTTTCCACCAACAAAAGCTGCTGAATACAGGGAGAAGTTAACAAGGTTTACTCAATATGATGGAGAAAGTTTGTATGACGCATGGCAAAGATTCAACTCTTTAATCAGAATGTGTCCTCATCATGGTTTAGAAAGATGGCTGGTGTTACAAACCTTTTACAAAGGACTGTCCACTCAGACCAGAGCTTTTGTCGATTTTGCTGCTGCAGGAGGAATCATGAACAAAACCCTTGATGAAGCATTCACATTGATTGAAAGTATGGCGTCTCATCATTTCCAATGGTCAAGTGAAAGAGTAATAGCACCACCACATCCTGGTGTGTACAATGTGTCTGCAAATGATAGCATGGCGGCTCAGATTGACATCTTGAACAAGAAGATGGACAGTATCATGTCAAGTTGCATCGGTACATCTGTAGCTTCAGTAAGTGTGCCTCAAATGTGTGATGTATGTGGCCAAGCAGGTCATCCTTCAACAGAATGCACCTTCTATTCAGCAATTGGATCATCAGTTTCAGAAGTAAGTTATGCCCAAAGTCAAGGTCCATTCTCAAACAGCTACAATCCTTCTTGGAGGAACCATCCAAACTTGTCGTACAAGAACAATCAGTCTTATGCAAGTGGATCGACAGTACAAGGAAATCGACCACCAAATCATCGAAGTCAATTTCAAGTGCCGAGGCAGAATGAACAACAAAATGTTCAGTCAAATGGAATGGAGGAAATCATGAAGATGCAGTTGGAATTGATGAAAAAGGTGACAAATGAAGTTAATGGCTTAAAGGATTCTGTTAGGATGCTTGTGAGCAAAATGGATAGTATGGTGGGAGAAAATGAAGCAAGGCTGCCTGCTCAACCAATTCCAAACCTGAAAGCTCACTGTGGGGCAATATCTTCAGTTGATGCAGTGACTACAAGGAGTGGAGCTATGATAGGACCATTACTTCCTATTCCGAAGACATATGTGCCTCCTGCTATGAGGCCAAGTTCATCCGGAACTCCGCCTTCAACATCATCAGAGAAAATAAAGGAGAAAGAAGTTGATAACCGAATTGAAACTGAAGTCGAATTTCCTGGTTTTCAAACAAGAGCTGAGCCTTTGCTAGAGGAAGCAATAACAACCAACAACATTCCCTTTCCTGAGAGGTTCAACAAACCCAAAGATGACAAGCAATTTGCCAATTTTTTGGAAACTATGAAAGGAGTTCAGATTACTATTCCTATTCTTGAAGCTGTCTTGCATGTTCCGATGTATGCCAAATATTTCAAGGAATTATTAACAAAGAAAAGAAGCATGTCTGAGCCAGAAGTTGTAATTCTATCAAAGGAATGCAGTGCAATAATTCAGAATTCCATGCCTGAAAAATTGGATGATCCAGGAAGTTTTTGTGTACCATGTGTGATTGGAAACAAAACTTACAGTGCTCTATGTGACTTGGGCTCAAGTGTTAGTGTGTTACCACATTCAGTCAGCAAAAGGATGTTCTTGGGAGAATTAAATCCAACATCCATAACTCTTCAGTTAGCCGACAGAACATACAGGAGACCTGTTGGAATTCTTGAGGATGTTCCAATCAAAGTTGGGAAGTTTGCTTATCCGGTTGACTTTGTAGTGCTAGATATGGAGGACAAGAGTGAGGCCGTGATTCTTGGAAGACCATTTTTGGGCACAACTGGTGCACTTATTGATGTCCAAGAAGCTAAATTGAGCTTGAGGTTCGGAAATGAAAAGGTGGAGCTTGACATGAAGCATGCAACACATGTTCCGCAAAGAGAAGAACACTGCTACAGAATTGATACATTACAGAAATGTGTGGAAGAAGGTTATGAAGAGAGGTATGGAAGTAATTGTTGTGAAGTAGTTGAGGAGGACAATAGTGAAATTAGATACGAGGAAATCAGACCTGTGAGCATGTTGGAAAGTAGTGCAAGGTCATTAGAGAAGATGCAACCAAGGCAAATAGAAATGAAACAACTTATAGAAAGTTTGAAGTATGCATTCTTAGACAATGAAAACCAGTGGCCAATTATCGTAAACAGTGAGTTGGCGGAAATGCAAATAAAAGGGCTTCAAGCAGTTTTGCAAAAGTACAAGGATGTTATTGGATATTCGATTGATGATATGAAAGGGATCAATCCTGCTGTCTACTCTCACAAGATTTACTTGAAAGAAAGTAGTGTGCCCATTAGAGAAAGTCAAAGAAGGTTAAATCCCCATTTGCAAGAGGTTGTCAAAAAGGAGATTCTTAAATTGCTCTCTGTTGATATCATATACCCAATTTCGGATAGTGAGTGGGTGAGCCCCATTCACATGGTGCCCAAAAAAGGAGGAATAACTGTCATTGAAAACGAACAAGGGCAAACGATTCCTAGTAGGACTGTCACAGGGTGGAGAATGGTCAATGATTTCAGAAAGTTAAATGAAGTAACAAGGAAGGACCATTTTCCTTTACCTTTTATTGACCAAATGCTAGAAAGGCTTGCTGGGCATGAATATTTCTGCTGGTTAGATGGGTATTCAGGATTCTTGCAAATCCCAATTCACCCGGATGATCAAGATAAAACAACTTTCACTTGCCCATATGAAACATTTGCTTACAAAAGACTAGCTGATGGACTTTGTAATGCACCCCCAACATTTCAAAGGTTTATACTCTCTATATTCTCTGATATGATTGGAATCAAAGTGGAGGTGTTCATAGATGATATTACAGTCATTGGAAAAAGTTATGAAGATTGCTTGAATAATCTGGCAGCAGTTCTTCAGAGGTGTTCAGAACACAATCTAGTCCTAAACTGGGAGAAGTGTCAGTTTGTTGTAAGGGAAGGAATTATTTTGGGACATTTGGTATCTAAAAGAGGAATTGAGGTTGATCAAGCAAAAGTTGAAGTAATATCAAAACTTCCACCACCTGTAAATGTGAAGGTAGTGAGGAGCTTTTTGGGATATGCTGGGTTCTATAGAAGATTCATAAAGGATTTCTCTAAGATAGCCAAACCCCTCACTAATCTCCTAAACAATGATGTTAAGTTCAACTTTGATGCAGAATGTGAAAAATCCTTCAACTTGATCAAGGAAGCATTGGTCACTGCTCCAGTAGTGCAACCCCTTGACTGGGAATTACCATTTGAGATAATGTGTGATGCAAGCGACTTTGCTGTAGGTGCAGTACTTGGACAAACAAAAGGAAAAGATTTGCATGTAATATACTATGCTAGCAAAACACTTGATGATGCTCAAGCTAATTACACAACCACCGAAAAGGAGTTGTTGGCAGTAGTGTATGCCTTTGACAAATTCAGGCAATATATTGTGGGATCTCATTGTGTAGTTTACACAGACCACGCTGCAATAAGATATTTACTCAGCAAGAAAGAAGCCAAGCCAAGGTTAATTAGATGGATACTCTTGCTTCAAGAATTTGATGTGGAAATCAAGGACAAGAAAGGAGCTGAAAATGTTGTGGAAGATCACTTGTCAAGATTGCAAAACAATGCAGTAGACTCCTTACCTATCAATGATGTTTCACCAGGGAGCAATCTTATGCAAGTGACTAGTATACAAAACTATACACCATGGTACGCAGATATAGTTAATTATCTGGTCTGGAACAAAGTTCCTACAGATTTTGGGTATCAAAAGAAGAAGAAATTCCTATCAGATATGAAGCACTTCTTTTGGGATGAACCTTACTTATTCAAGCATTGTGCTGATGGTATTTTTCGAAGATGCTTGCCGGAAAGTGAAACTAAAAGTGTGATCTATCATTGCCATTCATCCCCTTATGGAGGTCATGCAAGTACTCGAAAGACTCAAGCAAAAAATTTGCAAGCAGGATTTTATTGGCCAACTTTATTCAAGGATGTACATTCCTATATTGAAGCTTGTGATCCTTGTCAGAGAACTGGAAATATTTAAAAAAGGCAAGAGATGCCTCAAAATGGAATTCCTGAAGTAGAGATCTTTGATGTATGGGGAATTGATTATGTTGGACCCTTGCCATCATCAAAAGGGTACAAATACATATTGGTGGCAGTGGACTATGTGTCAAAATGGGTTGAGGGTGTACCAACTATCAATGCTAATTCCAAGTCAGTTTGCAATTTATTCAAGCAAGTGATCTTTCCAAGATTTGGTGTGCCACGGATTGTTATCAGTGATGGAGGAATGCATTTCAACAACTCCCAACTAGAATCTCTCTTAGCAAAATATGGAGTTCATAATCATAGAATTACAACTCCATATCACCCACAAGCAAATGGAAGGGTGGAGCTGTCTAATAGAGAAATAAAGGCTATCCTAGATAAGGTAGTATCAAAGTCAAGGTTTGACTGGGTACTGAAATTACCAGACACACTGTGGGCATATAGGACAGCTTATAAAACACCAATTGGAATGTCACCATTCAGGTTAATATATGGAAAAGCATGCCATCTACCCGTTGAACTTGTACACAAAGCTCAATGGGCACTAAGGAAACTCAATATGGACCTTGATACAGCAGGAAAACATAGAAAACTACAACTCTGTGAAATGGAAGACCTGAGAGCTGACTCTTACGAGAGTGCAAGAATCTACAAAGAAAAGACCAAGATCTGGCATGATAAGCATATATTGAGGAAAGAATTTCATCTTGGACAGTTGGTATTGGTCTACGATACTAGGTTTCATTTATTTCCCGATGAATTCAAGTCAAGATGGTATGGCCCTTGCAAGGTGAAGAAGATTCTGAAAAGTGGTGCTATCCAAGTGCAAAGTACTTCTGGAGGTCTCTTCCTCGTAAACGGTCAAAGACTGAAGCCCTACATCCCTGGAGACACACCTCTGATTTCTGAAGATGAGAATGCAAGCGAAGATCAAGACCTGGAGAAGGAAATTCAAGAAGGTGAGGGGAGCCAAGAGGTGGTGTCAATCCCTGCAGGACCCTGACCCCACTGAAGAGACATGGTCGAGCTAAAGACCTAAAACAAGCGCTTTTCAGGAGGCAACCTGAATTTTTAATAAGTTCTTTTCCTTATTTAGTTTTCATAGAAAAGTTTTTATGTGTTCATGTCTTTCTTTTTCAGCGAATAAAGGCAAGGGGAGCACAAACAGGGAACACAAACAGAGAAGAGTGGAGAGAAGAAACTAGGGGAGAAGATTATACAAATACCAGGTGATTCTGTTCCACTTGAAGCAACCTTTAGAAAATTTAGTATGAGGACTGGTATTTAATTGCATTGAAAATCTTTCTTTTTCTGCATTGTGACACGTTACTCATCACTGCAAAGTAGGATTCACCCCAAGAAGATTGTTGATTCTCTTAATACTAAAACTATGCAGATGTACTCTTCTTATGGTAAATTGCGATCAGCAATGATTTATAACACACTGTAAATGTTCCAAGTCAATGGCCTTGAGTGAAAGTGAATCCTATTAATCAAGAGCTGGCTGTGTCTTCAGCCCTAAGATAAGCTGGGACCCCAAAATTAATTAGAAAAACAAGTTACTTATTGAATTTAAAGCACAAGTGATGATATTATATCAGTCTCACCAAAGGAACATACCACCGATCCCGAGAACATGGTATACACCTGGCTCGACCAATTATTAGAATTTTTTTATTATTGTCTCCCCAAAGGAACATACCACCGATCCAGAGAACATGGTATACACCTGGTTCAACAACTATAGCATTTTTTACTTATTGAATTTAAAGCACAATTATTGCTTATCGCAATTTAGCTTCAGTAGAGTACAGTTGCCTAGTTCCAATATTGTCGGAATTACTATCTATCCAAAAGTGCATCTTTACTAGGCAGTGTGGGTAGTCTCACCATCATTTTCCTTTACTTGAGGACAAGCAAAGATCTAGGTGTGGGGGAAATTGATAGCACATTCATTCATATTGTATTTCAAGCCTTTTTGCATAACAAATCAAACCTATGACCACAGTTTTTACTTATAAAGTATTCATTCTTATAGAAATATTCCTATTATGATATTTTTACAACACTTATTCATATCTTGTAGGACTGGTGCGTTTAGGCACCCAAACTTCATCGAAAGTGTTTACAACCTTCAAGCTGGGGATCATCTTGTGCGAAAGATAGAACTAGAAGGGGCGAGCTGAAAAGAACCAGGGACTTGCGCACCTAGTAAGACAGAGAAGAGCAGATGTCTGCTTGTGCGCGTGAGAAGGGGCTGGTCTGGCGCGACCAGCGAGATGCATGTCTGATCCCACGCGCGAGGCCACGAGAGAGCAGAGGAGTAGAGGGGGTCGAAGGAAAGAAAACCACCAGGGCCGACTACCTTTTTCGCTCCTCCTCCTCGCTGCCTTCCACCACTCACCTACCACCAGATCGAACGAGGGGGATCGAGGGGAACTAGTAGAAGAACCAGATCGAAGGAGTGAGAGGGAGAAGAGGGTGTCGGGAGACTGGCGGTGGTGCCCGATCCACCATGAAGCTACCCCGATCTGTCCGGCGATCCACCGCTCCTCTGCTACGACGACGCCGACCTGCTGCACTTCCTCGTCTCCAACCTCAAGATCGACCGCCGCTACTCAGCTCCAACTCCTGCTGCTACGACCTCCCTGACCGACGATCTCTGCGACTCCTTATCTCCTCCTCCTCATTGCTGAGGGGGAGAGGATCGACCAGAGGCCAGGGGCGCTAGGCCTTCTGGTGCTCCACGCAAGATCGTCTCCAACGTGCCTCTGCTGCTACTCTTCTTTGCCTGCAACAGCTACAGCTTCGAATCGAAGATCATCAAGACCCATAGGCTCTGAACCTCTCCTCTTGTTCCCGTTCTTTGAATATATGCACTGTTGGATCTGAAAATTACTCTGTTACCTGTGTACGTTTGCTGAAACCTCATGTATCCTTGCTAAATTGTTGTTACACTTGCTGGATATTAAGTTAGTAGTTATTCTCCTGTGAGCTGCTGTCACTTTAATTGGTTGCATGAGTTGTGTGTGATGTCTGAACCATCTTTCATGTGCTAGTTTTACTTGTTTGTTTGATTACAAGAAAACCACTAAAAAAGAGACAGTCCTATTTCTGAACCCTTTACCTTTGCTGCATATTATTTTGTTTTACCTTGCTCTAGTAGCTGCTTGTTGTCACTACGGTTTGATTCATCTGTTCCGTTGTTCTGAATGTTTCGAATGTGTGCTTCGAAGTTCTAGATCCCTGTGGAGAATACGACATCCGTAGCTTGGGCGCAAAAACCCTCCTATATTACACTTGATCATCCATGAAAGCATTAGGTTACCTTGTCCCTTGTCTTACCAACAAGAGGGTTTGTGACTCCTTGAACTAGTGCAAGATATGGAAGTTGTTTGCACTTGTCCTCGCCAAAATGATAAGAGTGAAGTATGTTGGCGGAGTCACCCTCAAGAACTCTCTAGTTCTTCTTCTTCGGGATCCACACCATCTTGATGGGAATCCTTGGAGTTGTAGTCGTACTTGATGAAGTAGAACTTGATGTAGTCTTGGGAACCCACTTGACCAAGGCCTTAGGTGCTTCTTCAAATGCATCAATTTCCTCTTGAAGCTTGTCCTTGCCTTTTTGCTTGTGGTCTTGTGGTGGAAGATCATCTTGAGCTTGTGTCCCTTTGAAAGAAGTAGGACCATACTTCTCTTGTTGAGGAACAAACTTCGTCTTGGGGTATTGATCTTCTTCCCATTCAACTCCATTGGCATTGAACTTTCGTTCAAAACAAACACCTTGATTCTTCCGGTGTCTTCCTTGCTTGCGTACAATTTCCTCAAATTGCTTACTTCCGGCAAGGCTCTTGTAAACACCTTTCTCTATAAATCCCTTCAATAAGCTATTTTCTTGCTGAAGTGTAACTTGGCTAAGAGAGTCATTAGTGGAATCAAGAGAACTACTAGAAGCAACAACATTGTGTTTAGCATGATTGTTGTTACTACTAGATGAAAAATCTTTCTTGCTCTTGTTGATAGATTTAACTTGTGGCATGTAATTAGACAAGAGTAAACGCTTGGCAATGTAAGAAGAACTTTTCTTGCGAAGATCATCATTGATTGCCTTTAGAACTCATGCTCTTGCTCAAGGTTGAGCTTTTCAAAGCGTATCTTCTCATGAGTCTTTAAAAGTTCTCGATGATCTTCCAAGGTAGTTTCATGAGCTAACTTAAGAGTGTTTAGTTCTTTAGCTAGACGCTCAATCTCCTTCTTATCATCATCATTCGTTTTATCTTGATTAACATGATTAATTGACGTTTCATCATAGTTTTCATCACTAGAGTTGTCAACAAGTAAATCATCATCACCTAGCAAATCATCTTCATCACTATTGAAATCAACATACTCGGGGTGTGTTACCTTTGGACCTTTAGCCATGAAGCATCTTCCAATTCCTTCATTTGGTGAGTCAAATATGTCGTAGGAGTTGGTTGACACAAGTGCTAGACCGGCAACACCTTCATCTTGAGTATATTCGGAGTCGGAGTGATAACTTCTTTCAGAGTGATGGTCGGAGTCGGAGCCGGATACCCATTCACCAACATGAGCTTGATGTCTTCTTTTTGTGTAGCTCCTTGATGACTTATCCTTCCTTTCCAAATCCTTGCTTCTCCGAGAGGGTCTTCGGTCGTAACGATCATCTCTACTCCTCCTTTCTCTTGGTGGTGATTCTTCTCTTCTACTTCTTCTTTTGGGAGAATCTTCTCTTCTTTGTAGGGGGCCGTACACTCATTGGAGTAGTGTCCGGGTCTTCCACAATTGTAGCAATTACGCTCACGACTAGAAGATCTTTTGTCATTGTAGGACCTTGACTTGGAACTTCTTTCTTTGCTTCTACTCTTATAGAACTTGTTGAAGTTCCTCACCATTAGACTCAATTCTTCATTGAAGGTTTGCTTCTCACTTGATGATGTGGGAGCATCACACGAGGCTTTCTAAGCACCACTTGACTTATTGTGAAGCTCTTCCTTATCCTTGAGTGACATCTCATGAGCAACAATTCTTCCAATGACTTCCGTTGGCTTGAGATCTTTGTAGTTGGGCATCATTTGGATCAATGTGCATACGGTATCATATTTTCCATCCAAGGCTCTTAGGATCTTCTTGATGATGAATTTATCGGTCATCTCTTCACTTCCTAAGCCGGCAATCTCATTTGTGATGAGAGCAAGCCTAGAGTACATTTCAGCGACACCTTCACCATCCTTCATTTTGAACTTGTCAAGCTGACTTTGAAGCACATCCAATTTGGATTCCTTGACGGAGTCGGTACCTTCGTGCATATCAATCAAAGTATCCCAAATTTCCTTTGCATTCTCAAGACAACTGATTTTGTTGAATTCTTCGGGGCACAATCCATTGAAGAGAATATCACAAGATTGAGCATTGTATTGTAGCATCTTCAACTCTTCCGTGGTAGCTTCATGGTTTGGTTCTTTCCCATCGAAGAATTCACCTTGCAAGCCAATAAACACAATAGCCCAAACGGCGGGGTTATGTCCAAGAATATGCATTTTCATCTTATGCTTCCAACTAGCAAAATTTGTACCATCAAAGTAAGGACCTCTACGGTGGTAATTTCCCTCGCTAGACGCCATAGTCTCCTAGGTTGTGAAACCAAGGCTATGACCACCAAAAGCTATGGAAATCAAAGCAAATGGAGACCAAGGCTCTGATACCACTTGTAGGATCGGAAGTATGTCTAGAGAGGGGGGGTGATTATACTACTTGACCAAATAAAAATCTAGCCTTTTCCCAATTTTTGTTCTTGGCAGATTTTAGCAACTTTGCACAACTCAAGCAATCAACCTACACATGCAATTCTAAGAGTGTAGCAGCGGAATGCAAAACAATTGCATATGAAGGTAAAGGGAGGAGTTTAAGGGAGCAAACGCAATGTTGACACGGAGATTTTTTATCTGTTCTTCCGATAGGTGGTGCTATCATACATCCACGTTGATGGAGACTTCAACCCACGAAGGGTAACGGCTGCGCGAGTCCACGGAGGGCTCCACCCACGAAGGGTACATGAAGAAGCAACCTTGTCTATCCCACCATGGCCGTCGCCCACGAAGGACTTGCCTCACTCGGGTAGATCTTCATGAAGTAGGCGATCTCCTTGCCCTTACAAACTCCTTGGTTCAACTCCACAATCTTGACAGAGGCTCCCAAGTGACACCTAGCCAATCTAGGAGACACCACTCTCCAAGAAGTAACAAATGGTGTGTTGATGATGAACTCCTTGCTCTTGTGCTTCAAATGATAGTCTCCCCAACACTCAACTCTCTCTCATAGGATAGGATTTGGTGGAAAGATGATTTGAGTGGAAAGCAACTTGGGGAAGGCTAGAGATCAAGATTTATGTGGTTGGAATGGGATATCTTGACCTCAACACAAGTGTAGGTGGTTCTCTCTTAGAAAATATGTGTTGGAAGTGTAGGCATGTTCTGATGGCTCTCTCCATGAATGAAGAGTGGGTGGAGGGGTATATATAGCCTCCACACAAAATCTAACCGTTACACACAAATCACCAAACTCGGTGGCACCGAATCATGAAACTCGGTCGGACCGATTTAGTTCAAAATGTGAACGTTAGGATTCTCGGTGGGACCGACATGTCAACTCGGTGGGACTGATCATTAGGGTTAGGGCATAACGTAATCTTGGTGAGACCGATTACACAAACTCGGTGGGACCGATTTTGGTAATAGACAAACAGAGAGTTGGTCAGGCAAACTCGGTGGGACCGATTCGCTCATCTCCGTTGGACCGAAACATTACGAAAAGGAAACAGATTGTTTGCATTGCAATCTCGGTGGGACCGATCACTCATCTCGGTTTGACCGAAACGTTACGAAGGGAAACAGAGAGATTACAATCCCATCTCGGTGAGATCGAGATCCCTATCGGTGAGACCGAAAAGACTAGGGTTTCTGGCAGTGGCTATGTCAACTGAACTCGGTGGCTCCGGAATTGAAATTTCGGTGGGGCCGAGTTGAACTTTTTGGTTTGGGACATATGTGGATGTGAGAAAGTAGTTGAGGGTTTTGGAGCATATCACTAAGCATTTTGAGCAAGAACCTCATTAAGCAACACCTCATCCCTTCTTAATAGTATTGGCTTTTCCTATAGACTCAATGTGATCTTGGATCACTAAAATAGAAAATGTAGAGTCTTGTGCTTTGAGCTTGAGCCAATCTTTTGTCCTTAGCATTTTGAAGGGTCCACTTTCTAATCCATGCCATGCCAATCATTGAGCTTTTTGAAATATTTATCTTGAAATAGTATTAGCTCAATGAGCTATATGTTGTTAGGAATTACCAAAACCACCCAGGGATAGTTGCACTTTCACGATTAGATCATCGAAACTTTATTTTCTTGTTACGATGATTCTCCACTTCACTTTGAAATTCTTTGAACTTTTCAAATGTTTCAGACTTGTGTTCCATTAAGTAGATATACCCATATCTACTCAAATCATCTTTGATGGTTAGAAAATAACGATACCCGTTGCGAGCCTCAAAACTCATCGGACCGCATAAGTATGTATTTATTTCCAATAAGTCAGTGGCTCATTCCATTGTTCTGGAGAACGGAGTCTTAGTCATCTTACCCACGAGGCATGGTTCGCAAGCATCAAATGATTCATAATCAAGTGATTCCGAAAGCCCATCTGCATGGAGTTTCTTCATGCGCTTTACACCAATATGACCTAAACGGCAGTGCCACCAATATGTTGCACTACCGTTATCAACTTTGCATCTTTTGGCATCAATATTATGAATATGTGTATCACCACGATCAAGATTCAATAAACCATTTATATTGAGTGTATGACCATAGAAGGTTTTATTCATGTAAATAGAGCAACAATTATTCTTTGACTTAAATGAATAACCGTATTGCAATAAACATGATCCAATCATATTCATGCTCAACGCAAACACCAAATAACATTTATTTTAGGTTCAACACTAATCCCGAAGGTAAAGGGAGTGTGCGATGGTGATCTTATCAACCTTGGAATCACTTCCAACACACATCATCACCTCGCCCTTAACTAGTCTCTGTTTATTTTGCAACTCCTGTTTCGAGTTACTACTCTTAGCAACTGAACCAGTATCAAATACCGAGGGGTTGCTATAAGCACTAGTAAAGTACACATCGATAACATGTGTATCAAATTTACATTTGTTCACTTTGCCATCCTTCTTATCCGCCAAGTATCTAGGGCAGTTCCACTTGTAGTGACCATTTCCTTTGCAGTAGAAGCATTAAGTTTCAGGCTTGGGCCTAACTTTGGGCTTCTTCATGGGAGTGGCAACTTTCTTGCTATTCTTTTTGAAGTTTCCCTTTCTTTCCCTTGCCCTTTTTCTTGAAACTAGTGGTCTTGTTAACCATCAACACTTGATGCTATTTCTTGATTTCTACCTTCGCTGATTTCAGCAACGCGAAGAGCTTGGGAATCGTTTTCGTCATCCCTTGCATATTATAGTTCATCACAAAGTTCTAGTAACTTGGTGACAGTGACTGGAGAACTCTGTCAATCACTATCTTATCTGGAAGATTAACTCCCACTTGGTTCAAGTGATTGTAGTACCCAGACATTCCGAGCACATGCTCACTAGCTGAGCTATTCTCCTCCATCTTGTAGGCAAAGTACTTGTCAGAGGTCTCATACCACTCGACACGGGCATGAGTCTGAAATACCATTTCCAGTTCTTGGAACATCTCATATGCTCCATGGCGTTCAATGTTGGAAATATGCCCTAGAGGCAATAATAAATTGGTTATTATTATATTTCCTTGTTCATGATAATCATTTATTATCCATTCTAGAATTGTATTGATAGGAAACTCAGATACATGTGTGGATACATAGACAACACCATGTCCCTAGTAAGCCTCTAGTTGACTAGCTCGTTGATCAATAGATGGTTACGGTTTCCTGACCATGGACATTGGGTGTCGTTGATAACGGGATCACATCATTAGGAGAATGATGTGATGGACAAGACCCAATCCTAAGCCTAACACAAGATCGTGTAGTTCGTTTGCTAAGAGCTTTTCTAATGTCAAGTATCATTTCCTTAGACCATGAGATTGTGCAACTCCCGGATACCGTAGGAATGCTTTGGGTGTACCAAACGTCACAACGTAACTGGGTGGCTATAAAGGTGCACTACAGGTATCTCCGAAAGTGTCTGTTGGGTTGGCACGAATCGAGACTGGGATTTGTCACTCCGTGTAAACGGAGAGGTATCTCTGGGCCCACTCGGTAGGACATCATCATAATGTGCACAATGTGACCAAGGAGTTGATCACGGGATGATGTGTTATGCAACGAGTAAAGAGATTTGCCGGTAACGAGATTGAACAAGGTATCGCGATACCGACGATCGAATCTCGGGCAAGTAACATACCGATAGACAAAGGGAATTGAATACGGGATTGATTGAATCCCCGACATCGTGGTTCATCCGATGAGATCATCGTGGAACATGTGGGAGCCAACATGGGTATCCAGATCCCGCTGTTGGTTATTGGCCGGAGAACGTCTCGGTCATGTCTGCATGGTTCCCGAACCCGTAGGGTCTACACACTTAAGGTTCGATGACGCTAGGGTTATAGGGAATAGATATACATGGTTACCGAATGTTGTTCGGAGTCCCAGATGAGATCCCGGACGTCACGAGGAGTTCCGGAATGGTCCGGAGGTAAAGATTTATATATGGGAAGTCCTGTTTTGGTCACTGGAAAAGTTTCGGGTGCTATCGGTAACGTACCAGGACAACCGGGAGGGTCCCGGGGGTCCACCAGGTGGGGCCACCAGCCACAGAGGCCTACGTGGGCCAATAGTGGGAAGGGACCAGCCCCTAGGTGGGCTGGGGCGCCTCCACCAAGGCCCAAGGCGCCCTCAAGAGGAGAGGGGGCAAACCCTAGGAGCAGATGGGCCCTAAGGCCCACCCTAGGTGCGCCCCCCCTCTCTCCCCCCTTGGCCGCCACCCAGATGGGATCTGGGGCTGCCACCACCCCTGGGGAGGGAACCCTAGGTGGGGCGCAGCCCCTCCTCTTCCCCTATATATACTTGAGGTATGGGGCTGCCCAACAGATGATTAGCTCTCCCTCTTGGCGCAGCCGTACCTCCCTCCCTCCTCGTCTCTCGTAGTGCTTGGCGAAGCCCTGCTGGAGTACCGCGCTCCTCCACCACCACCACGCCGTCGTGCTGCTGCTGGACGGAGTCTTCCCCAACCTCTCCCTCTCTCCTTGCTGGATCAAGGCGTGGGAGACGTCACCGGGCTGCACGTGTGTTGAACGCGGAGGCGCCGTGGTTCGGCGCTTAGATCGGTATCAACCGCGATCTGAATCGCTACGAGTACGACTCCTTCATCCGCGTTCTTGCAACGCTTCCGCATCGCGATCTACAAGGGTATGTAGATGCACTCCCCTTCCCCTCGTTGCTAGATTACTCCATAGATTGATCTTGGTGATGCGTAGAAAATTTTGAATTTCTGCTACGTTCCCCAACAGTGGTATCAGAGCTAGGTCTATGCATAGTTTCTATGCACGAGTAGAACACAAAGTAGTTGTGGGCGTTGATTTTTTCAATTTACTTGCCGTTACTAGTCTTATCTTGATTCGGCGGCATCATGGGATGAAGCGGCCCGGACCGACCTTACACGTACACTTACGTGAGACAGGTTCCACCGACTGGCATGCACTAGTTGCATAAGGTGGCTAGCGGGTGTCTGTCTCTCCCACTTTAGTTGGATCGGATTCGATGAAAAGGGTCCTTATGAAGGGTAAATAGAAATTGGCATATCACGTTGTGGTTTTTGCGTAGGTAAGAAACGTTCTTGCTAGAAACCCATAGCAGCCACATAAAACATGCAACAACAATTAGAGGACGTCTAACTTGTTTTTGCAGGGTATGCTATGTGATGTGATATGGCCAAAAGGATGTGATGAATGATATATGTGATGTATGAGATTGATCATGTTCTTGTAATAGGAATCATGACTTGCATGTCGATGAGTATGACAACCGGCAGGAGCCATAGGAGTTGTCTTAATTTATTGTATGACCTGCGTGTCAATGAAAACGCCATGTAATTACTTTACTTTATTGCTAACCGTTAGCCATAGTAGTAGAAGTAATAGTTGGCGAGACAACTTCATGAAGACACGATGATGGAGATCATGATGATGGAGATCATGGTGTCATGCCAGTGATGAAGGTGATCATGCCGCGCCTCGAAGATGGAGATCAAAAGGCGCAAGATGATATTGGCCATATCACGTCACTTTATGATTTGCATGTGATGTTTATCATGTTTACATCTTATTTGCTTAGAACGACGGTAGCATAAATAGGATGACCCCTCACTAAAATTTCAAGAGACGTGTTCCCCCTAACTGTGCACCGTTGCGAAGGTTCGTTGTTTCGAAGCACCACGTGATGATCGGGTGTGATAGATTCTAATGTTCGAATACAACGGGTGTTGACGAGCCTAGCATGTATAGACATGGCCTCGGAACACATGCGAAACACTTAGGTTGACTTGACGAGCCTAGCATGTACAGACATGGCCTCGGAACACAAGAGATCGAAAGGTCGAACATGAGTCGTATAGTAGATGCGATCAACATGGAGATGTTCACCGATGATGACTAGTCCGTCTCACATGATGATCGGACACGGCCTAGTTTGACTCGGATCATGTATCACTTAGATGACTAGAGGGATGTCTATCTGAGTGGGAGTTCATTAATCAGATGAACTTAATTGTCATGAACATAGTCAAAAGGTCTTTGCAAATTATGTCATAGCTTACGCTTTAGTTCTACTGTTTAAGATATGTTCCTAGAGAAAATTTAGTTGAAAGTTGGTAGTAGCAATTATGCGGACTGGGTCCGTAAACTGAGGATTGTCCTCATTGCTGCACAGAAGGCTTATGTCCTTAATGCACCGCTCGGTGTGCTGAACCACAGCGTCGTCTGTAGATGTTACGGAACATCTGGCATACACGTTTTGATGACTACGTGATAGTTCAGTGCGTAATGCTAACGGTTTAGAATTGTGGCACCAGAGACAATTTTTGAAACGTCGCAGAACATATGAGATGTTCCGAAGACTGAAATTGGGATTTCAGAGTAGTGCCCACGTCAAGAGGTATGAGACCTCTGACAAGTTTCTTAAGCCTGCAAACTAAGGGAGAAAAGCTCAATCGTTGAGCATGTGCTCAGATTGTCTGAGTACCACAATCGCTTGAATCGAGTGGGAGTTAATCTTCCAGATGAGACAGTGATGGTTCTCCATAGTCACTGCCACCAAGCTATTAGAGCTTCGTGATGAACTATAACATATCAGGGATAGACATGATGATCCTTGAGCAACTCGCGATGTTTGACACCGCGAAAGTAGAAATCAAGAAGGAGCATCAATTGTTGATGGTTAGTAAAACCACTAGTTTCTGGAAGGGCAAGGGAAAAAGGGATACTTCATGAAACTGCAAATCATTTGCTGCTCTAGTGAAGAATCCCAAGGTTGAACCCAAACCCGAGACTAAGTGCTTCTGTAATGAGGGGAACGGTCACTGAAGCAGAACTACCCTAGATACTTGGTAGATGAGAAGGCAGGCAAGGTCGACAGAAGTATATTGGATATACATTATATGAATGTGTACTTTACTAGTACTCCTAGCAGCACCAGGGTATTAGATACCGGTTCGGTTGCTAAGTGTTAGTAACCCGAAATAAAAGCTGCGGAATAAACGGAGACTAGCTAAAGGTGAGATGACGATATGTGTTGGAAGTGTTTCCAAGGTTGATGTGATCAAGCATCGCATGCTCCCTCTACCATCGAGATTGGTGTTAAACCTAAATAATTGTTATTTGGTGTTTGCGTTGAGCATAAACATGATTGGAATATGTTTATCGCAATACGGTTATTCATTTAAGGAGAATAATGGTTACTCTGTTTATTTGAATAATACCTTCAATGGTCTTGCACCTAAAATGAATCTCGATCGCAGTGATACACATGTTCGTGCCAAAAGATATAAAATAGTAATGATAGTACCACATACTTGTGGCACTGCCATTTGAGTCATATTGGTATAGAACACATGAAGAAGCTCCATGTAGATGGATCTTTGGACTCACTCGTTTTTGAAAAGATTGAGACATGCGAACCATGTCTGTTGGTATATATGCATGAAGAAACTCCATGCAGATGGATCGTTTGGACTCACTTGATTTTGAATCACTTGAGACATGCAAATCATACCACATGGGCAAGATGACTGAAAGGCCTCGTTTTCAGTAAGATGGAACAAGAGAGCAACTTGTTGGAAGTAACACATTTGATGTGTGCAGTCCAATGAGTGCTGAGGCACGCAGTGGATATCGATATGTTCTTACTTCACAGATGATTTGAGTAGATGCTGAGATATTTACTTGATGAAACACAAGTCTGAATTATTGAAAGGTTCAAGTAATTTCAGAGTGAAGTTGAAGATCGTCGTGACAAGAGGATAAAATGTCTATGATATGATCATAGAGATATCTGAGTTACGAGTTTGGCACACAATTAAGACATTGTGGAAAGTGTTTCACAATTAATACCGCCTGGAACACCACAATGTGATGGTGTGTCCAAACATCATAACTGCACCCTATTGGATATGGTGCATACCATGATGTCTCTTATCGAATTACCACTATCGTTTATGGGTCAGGCATTAGAGACAACTGCATTCACTTTACATAGGGCACCACGCAATTCCGTTGAGACGACACCGTTTAGAGAAACCTAAGTTGTCGTTTCTTAAAAGTTTGGGGCTGCGATGCTTATGTGAGAAAGTTTCAGGCTGATAAGCTCGAACCCAGAGCGGATAAATGCATCTTCATAGAATACCCAAAACAGTTGGGTATACCTCCTATTTCAGATCTGGAAGCAAAAGTAATTGCTTCTAGAAATGAGTCCTTTCTCGAGGAAAAGTTTCTCTCGAAAGAATTGAGTGGGAGGATGGTGGAGACTTGATAAGGTTATTGAACCGCCACTTCAACTAGTGTGTAGCAGGGCACGGGAAGTTGTTCCTGTGGCACCTACACCAATTGAAGTGGAAGCTTATGATAGTGATCATGAAACTTCGGATCAAGTCACTACCAAACCTCGTAGGTCGACAAGGATATGTACTACTCCTGAGTGGTACGGTAATCCTGTCTTAGATATCATGTTGTTAGACAATACTGAACCTACGAGCTATGGAGAAGCGATGGTGGGCCCATATTCCGACAAATGGTTAGAAGCCATGAAATCCGAGATAGGATCCATGTATCAGAACAAAGCATGGACTTTGGTGAACTTGCCCGATGATTGGCAAGCCATTGAGATAAATGGATCTTTAAGAAGAAGACGGACATGGACGGTAATGTTACCGTTTATGAAGCTCGACTTGTGGCAAAGAGTATTTTCACAAGTTCAAGGAGTTGACTACGATGAGATATTCTCATCCGTAGCGATGCTTAAGTCCGTCGGAATCATGTTAGCATTAGCTGCATTTATGAAATCTGGCAGATGGATGTCAAAAACAAGTTTCCTTACCAGTTTTCGTAAGGAAAGGTTGTATGTGATACAATCAGAAAGGTTTTGTCGATCCTAAGGATGCTAAAAAGTATGCAAAGCTCCAGCAATCCTTCTAAGGACTGGAGTAAGCATCTCGGAGTTGGAATGTACGCTTTGATGAGATGATCAAAGATTTTGGGTTTATACAAAGTTTATGAGAAACTTGTATTTCCAAAGAAGTGAGTGGGAGCACTATAGAATTTCTGATGAGTATATGTTGTTGACATATTGTTGATCAGAGATGATGAAGAATTTCTGGAAAGCATACAGGGTTATTTGAAAAGTGTTTTTCAATGGAAAACCTGGATTAAGCTACTTGAACATTGAGCATCAAGATCTATAAGGATAGATCAAAAACCGCTTAATAGTACTTTCAAATGAATACATACCGTAACAAGATTTTGAAGGAGTTCAAAATAGACCAGCAAAGAAGGAGTTCTTGGCTGTGTTACAAGGTGTGAGTATTGAGTAAGACTCAAGACCTGACCACAGCAAAAGAGAGAGAAAGGACGAAGGTCGTCCCCTATGCTTTAGACGTAGGCTCTACAGTATGCTATGCTGTGTACCGCACATGAAGTGTGCCTTGCCATGAGTTGGTCAAGGGGTACAATAGTGAACCGTGAATGGATCACATGACAGCGGTCGAACTTATCCTTAGTATCTAGTGGACTAAGGAATTTTCTCGATTATGGAGGTGGAAAGGAGTTCGTCGTAAAGGGTTACGTCGATGCGAACTTTGACACTAATCCGGATGACTCTGAGTAGTAAACCGGATTCGTATAGTAGAGCAGTTATTTGGAATAGCTCCAAGTAGCGCGTGGTAGCTGCATCTACAAGATGACATAGATATTCGTAAAGCACACACGGATCTGAAAGGTTCAGACCCGTTGACTAATAACCTCTCTCACAAGCGGGATGGATTCACATGGTGATGTGAACTAGATTATTGACTCTAGTAAGCTCTTGGGTATTAATCACATGGCGATGTGAACTAGATTATTGACTCTAGTGCAAGTGGGAGACTGTTGGAAATATGCCCTAGAGGCAATAATAAATTGGTTATTATTATATTTCCTTGTTCATGATAATCGTTTATTATCCATTCTAGAATTGTATTGATAGGAAACTCAGATACATGTGTGGATACATAGACAACACCATGTCCCTAGCAAGCCTCTAGTTGACTAGCTCGTTGATCAATAGATGGTTACGGTTTCCTGACCATGGACATTGGGTGTCGTTGATAACGGGATCACATCATTAGGAGAATGATGTGATGGACAAGACCCAATCCTAAGCCTAGCACAAGATCGTGTAGTTCGTTTGCTAAGAGCTTTTCTAATGTCAAGTATCATTTCCTTAGACCATGAGATTGTGCAACTCCCAGATACCGTAGGAATTCTTTGGGTGTACCAAATGTCACAACGTAACTGGGTGGCTATAAAGGTGCACTACAGGTATCTCCGAAAGTGTCTGTTGGGTTGGCACGAATCGAGACTGGGATTTGTCACTCCGTGTAAACGGAGAGGTATCTCTGGGCCCACTCGGTAGGACATCATCGTAATGTGCACAATGTGACCAAGGAGTTGATCACGGGATGATGTGTTACGGAACGAGTAGAGAGACTTGCCGGTAACGAGATTGAACAAGGTATGGGGATACCGATGATCGAATCTCGGGCAAGTAACATACCGATAGACAAAGGGATTTGAATACGGGATTGATTGAATCCCCGACATCGTGGTTCATCCGATGAGATCATCGTGGAAAATGTGGGAGCCAACATGGGTATCCAGATCCCGCTGTTGGTTATTGGCCGGAGAACGTCTCGGTCATGTCTGCATGGTTCCCGAACCCGTAGGGTCTACACACTTAAGGTTCGATGACGCTAGGGTTATAGGGAATAGATATACGTGGTTACTGAATGTTGTTCGGAGTCCCGGATGAGATCCCGGACGTCACGAGGAGTTCCGGAATGGTCCGGAGGTAAAGATTTATATATGGGAAGTCCTGTTTTGGTCACCGGAAAAGTTTCGGGTGCTATCGGTAACGTACCGGGACCACCGGGAGGGTCCCAGGGGTCCACCGGGTGGGGCCACCAGCCACAGAGGCCTACGTGGGCCAATAGTGGGAAGGGACCAGCCCCTAGGTGGGCTGGGGCGCCTCCCACCAAGGCCCAAGGCGCCCTCAAGAGGAGAGGGGGCAAACCCTAGGAGCAGATGGGCCCTAAGGCCCACCCTAGGTGCGCCCCCCTCTCTCCCCCCTTGGCCGCCACCCAGTTGGGATCTGGGGCTGCCGCCACCCCTGGGGAGGGAACCCTAGGTGGGGGCGCAGCCCCTCCTCTTCCCCTATTTATACTTGAGGTATGGGGGCTGCCCAACAGATGATTAGCTCTCCCTCTTGGCGCAGCCGTACCTCCCTCCCTCCTCGTCTCTCGTAGTGCTTGGCGAAGCCCTGCTGGAGTACCGCGCTCCTCCACCACCACCACGCCGTCGTTCTGCTGCTGGACGGAGTCTTCCCCAACCTCTCCCTCTCTCCTTGCTGGATCAAGGCGTGGGAGACGTCACCGGGCTGCACGTGTGTTGAACGCGGAGGCGCCGTGGTTCGGCGCTTAGATCGGTATCAACCGCGATCTGAATCGCTACGAGTAGGACTCCTTCATCCGCGTTCTTGCAACGCTTCCGCATCGTGATCTACAAGGGTATGTAGATGCACTCCCCTTCCCCTCGTTGCTAGATTACTCCATAGATTGATCTTGGTGATGCGTAGAAAATTTTGAATTTCTGCTACGTTCCCCAACATTCAAAACATTTTAAGTCCCGGTTCTAAGATGTAAAGTCTGGTGCTCTAAACTATCAAGTAGTCATCATACCGAGCGTGCAAAACATTCATAAAGTCTGCATCTGCTCCTGCAACAGGTTCGTCACCTAGTGGTGCATCAAGGACATAATTCTTCTATGCAGCAATGAGGGTAATCCTCATATCACGGACCTAGTCCGCATCATTGCTACTATCATCTTTCAACTTAGTTTCTCTAGGAACATATCAAAAAATAAAACAGGGGAGCTATACGCGAGCTATTGGTGTACAACATAGATATGCAAATACTATCAAGACTAAGTTCATGATAAATTAAGTTCAATTAATCATATTACTTAACAACTCCCACTTAGATAGACATCCCTCGAGTCATCTAAATGATCACGCGATCCATATCAATTAAACCATGTCCGATCATCACGTGAGATGGAGTAGTTTTCAATGGTGAACATCTCTATGTTGATCATATCTACTATATGATTCACATTCAACCTTTTGGTCTCCAGTGTTCTGAGGCCATGTCTGTACATGATAGACTTGTCAAGTTTAACCCGAGTATTCCGCACGTGCTAAACCGTCTTGCACCCGTTGTATGTGATCGTAGAGCTATCACACCCGATCATCATGTGGTGTCTCAGCACGACGAACTATCGCAACGGCGCATACTCAAGGAGAATACTTATACCTTGAATTTTTTTAGTGAGGGATCATCTTATAATGCTACCGCCGTACTAAGCAAAATAAGATGCATAAAAGATAAACATCACATGCAATCAAAATATGTGACATGATATGGCCATCATCATCTTGTGCCTTTGATCTCCATCTCCAAAGCACCGTCATGATCTCCATCATCACCGGCTTGACACCTTGATCTCCATCTTGGTGTCATTGTCGTCTTGCCAACTATTGCTTCCATAACTATCGCTACCGCATAGTGATAAAGTAAAGCAATTACATGGCAATTGCATTTCATACAATAAAGCGACAACCATAAGGCTCCTGCCAGTTGCTGATAACTTTTACAAAACATGATCATATCATACAATAACTTATATCACATCATGTCTTGACCACATCACATCACAACAAGCCCTGCAAAAACAAGTTAGACGTCCTCTACTTTGTTGTTGCAAGTTTTACGTGGCTGCTACGGGCTTCTAGCAAGAACCGTTCTTACCTACGAATCAAAACCACAACGATTTTTCATCAAGTGTGCTATTTTAACCTTCAACAAGGACCGGCCATAGTCAAATTCGATTCAACTAAAGTTGGAGAAACAGACACCCGTCAGCCACCTTTATGCAAAACAAGTTGCATGTCTATCCATGGAACCAGTCTCATGAACGTGGTCATGTAAGGTTGGTCCATGCCGCTTCATCCAACAATACCACCAAATCAAAATAAGACGTTGGTGGTAAGCAGTATGACTATGATCGACCACAACTCTTTGTGTTCTACTCGTGCATATCATCTACGCATAGACCTGGCTCTGATACCACTGTTGGGAAACGTAGCATGCAATTTCAAAAAAAAAATCCTACACTCACGCAAGATCTATCTAGTAGATGCATAGCAACGAGAGGGGGAGAGTGTGTCCACATACCCTCATAGACCAAAAGCGGAAGCGTTAGCTTAACGCGGTTGATGTAGTCGAACGTCTTCTTGATTCAACCGATCAAGCACGGAACGTACGACACCTCCGAGTTCTGCACATGTTCAGCTCGATGATGTCCCTCAAACTCTTGATCCAGCAAAGTGTCGAGGGAGAGTTCCGTCAGCACGACGGCATGGTGATGGTGATGGTGAAGTGATCCGCGCAGGGCTTCGCCTAAGCACTACGTGAATATGACTGGAGGCGTAAACTATGGAGGGGGCGCCGCACACAGCTAACAATGTTTGTTGTGTGTTCTAGTAGTGCCCCCTTCATATATATAGGTTGGAGGGGAGGAGAGGCAGCCAAGGGGGTGCTCCAAGTAGGAGGAATCCTACTTGGGGTCCTCCCAATTCGGCCTCCCCCCTTTCCTATTCCTATTCAGAGTAGGAAGGGAAGAGGGGGAAGGGGGATCCTATTCCCTTTTTCCTTTCCTTCTTCCCCTTTCCTTCTCCAATTTGCCAGCCCATTTGGGAGGGGCGCACAAGCCCCTTTGTGGCTGGTGTGTATCTCCTGTTGGCCCATTAGGCCCATATAGCTTTCCGGGGGTTGCCCGGAACCCCTTCCGGTGACCCGATACGTACCCGGTACCCCCAGAACACTTCCGGTGTCCGAATACTATCGTCCTATATATGAATCTTTACCTCTCGACCATTTCGAGACTCCTCGTCATGTCCATGATCTCATCCGGGACTCCGAACAACATTCGGTCACCAAATCACATAACTCATATAATACAAAATCGTCATCGAACGTTAAGCGTGCGGACCGTACGGGTTCGAGAACTATGTAGACATGACCGAGACACCTCTCCGGTCAATAACCAATAGTGGAACCTGGATGCTCATATTGGTTCCTACATATTCTACGAAGATCTTTATCGGTCAAACCATAATGACAACATAAGTTATTCCCTTTCTCATCGGTATATTACTTGCCCGAGATTCGATCGTCGGTATCTTCATACCTAGTTCAGTCTCGTTACCGGCAAGTCTCTTTACTCGTTCCATAATGCATCATCCCGCAACTAACTCATTAGTCACATTTCTTGCAAGGCTTATCATGATGTGCATTACCGAGAGGGCCCAGATATACCTCTCCGATACTCAGAGTGACAAATCCTAATCTCGATCTATGACAACCCAACAAACACCTTCGGAGATACCTATAGAGCATCTTTATAATCACCCAGTTATGTAGCACAAAAGGTATTCCTCCGGTATCCAGGAGTTGCATAATCTCATAGTCAAAGGAATATGTATATGACATGAAGAAAGCAATAGCAATAAAACTGAACTATCAACATGCTAAGCTAACGGATGGTTCTTGTGCATCACATCATTCTCCTAATGATGTGATCCCGTTCATCAAATGACAACACATGTCTATGGTTAGGAAACTTAACCATCTTTGATTAATGAGCTAGTCTAGTAGAGGCTTACTAGGGACACGGTGTTTTGTCTATGTATCCACACATGTATCAAGTTTCCGGTTAATACAATTCTAGCATGAATAGTAAACATTTATCAGGATATAAGGAAATATAAAATAACAACTTTATTATTGCCTCTAGGGCATATTTCCTTCATATACTAGTTAGAGCATGGTCTTTTATAGAAAGAATTAAACTCTCATGCTTCACTTATATCTATTTAGAGAGTCAAAAGGAATTGGTCATTTGCATGGTTAGTCATGAAATCCTACATAAAACTTATGGATCACTTAATATGATATGTTTGATTCCTTGAAATAGTTTTGCGATACAGAAATGATAATGTGTGAGAGGTACTAGTAAATGGTTGTGGTTGGTAAAAACATTGGTGTTAAGGTTTGTGATTCCCTATGCAAGCACGAAAGTCAATAGTTATGCAATGAAATTACATCCTACTTGTGGTGCATTATTCGGTGTTAGTATGCTTAATGCTCATTTATGAGAATTTTTGTTTCTTGGTTGGTTGCTTCTCAATCTTTTTGCTAGCCTCCACTTGTACTAAGTAGAAATACTACTTGTGCATCCAAAATCCTTAAACCCAGTTTTGCCATATGAGTCCACCATACCTACATATATGCGGTATTCCCGTGCCGTTCTAAGTAAATTTGTATGTGCCAGCTCTAGTTTTCAAAATAAATCTCTGTTTTGTGTGCTCGTACCGCTCATGTGGTGGCAGGGGGTGGCCGATGTATTCCATGTTTAGGTGGGTTATTCTCACGATGAGTGTTTATTCACTTGTCATTGCACGAGTGTATGGCGGTAATAGGGATGCCCAATCCCACAATGAATCAAAAATAATAACAACAAAATTCCTTGGAAAGTGTTGGTATGGAAGGCACCTGTGGATACGGTTAGCCATGGATTGTGAAAGAATGGTGGAATGGAAACGAACTTTATTTTCTGTTTGGGAACCGCCTATAATGTGTCTAGCATGGAGGATGTTGGGAACTCTCGGTCATAGTGTTGACAGGAAAAGCATGCCTCTCAAAAATGTTTTTATCTCTCAATTTTTGCTTTGAGCTCTGGCACCTCTACAAATCTCTGCTTCCCTCTACAAAGGGCCCTATATATTTACTTTTATGCATTTTTTATTTTTTATTTGAGTCTCCATCTTATCTTATAAAACACCAACTAGGGAGCACTATGATCATACTTGTGCATTGATGCAGCTAATATTCGAGTGTGTTTCGTGAATGGATCAATGATTGAGCATGACGGGCTAGGGATAACTTTCTTTAGCGTTGATATTTTGAAAGACATGATTGTTTGTTGGGATGCCTGAGTATTGATGTCTTTATGTCAAATTATAGACTATTGCTTTGAATCACTTATGTCTTAATATTCATGCCATGATTAGATATATGATCAAGTTTATGCTAGGTAGCATTCCACAACAAAAATTATCTTTTTTATCATTTACCTACTCGAGGATGAGCAGGAACTAAGCTTGGGGATGATGATACGTCTCCGTGTATCTATAATTTTTGATTGTTTCATGCCAATATTATACAACTTTCACATATTTTTGGCAACCTTTTATATAATTTATTGGACTAACCTAGCCCAGTGACAGTTCCTGTTTGTTGCTTGTTTTTCGTTTATTGAACTAAGCCCAGTGACAGTTCCTGTTTGTTGCTTGTTTTTTGTTTTGTAGAAAATCCATGTCAAACGAAGTCCAAACGCGATAAAAATTTACGGAGAATTATTTTGGAATATTTATGATTTTTGGGAGGTGGAATCAACGCGAACGGGGCCCCACAGTGATCACAACCCACCAGGGCATGCCGGGAACCCCCTGGCGCACCGAGGTATCTTGTGCCCTCCTCGAAAGTCGGTTGGGGTCCTTCCTCTGGCGCAAGAAAGATAATTTCTGGAAAAAAAATTGTGTAAAACTTTCAGCGCAATTGGAGTTACGTATCTCCGGGAATTTAAGAAACGGTGAAGGGCCAGATCTGGGGAACGCGAAATAGAAGAGAGCAGAGAGGGAGATCCAATCTCGGAGGGGCTCCCGCCCCTTTGCCGCCATGGAGGCCATGGACCAGAGGGGTAACTCTCCTCCCATCTAGGGGGAGGCCAAGGAAGAAGAAGGAGGGGGGCTCTCTCCCCCTCTCTCCTAGTGGCGCCGGAGTGCCGCTGGGGCTAGGATCATGATGGCGATCTACATTAACAATCTTGCTACTGTCAACACCAACTTTCTCCCCCTCTATGCAGCGGTGTAACACCCCTTCTCCCCACTATAATCTATACTTAAACATGGTGCTCAACTCCATATATTATTTCCCAATGATATTTGGCTATCCTATGATGTTTGAGTAGATCCGTTTTGTCTTGTGGGTTAATTGTGATCTTGGTTGGTATGATTGTATATTTTATTTATGGTGCTGTCCTACGGTGCCCTCTGTCTCGCGCAAACATGAGGGGTCCCCACTGTAGGGTGTTGCAATATGTTCATGGTTTGCTTAAGGTGGGTTGTGAGAGTGACAGAAGCTTAAACCCGAGTAAGTGGGTTATGGCATATGGGAGTAAAGAGGACTTGATACTTAATGCTATGGTTGGGTTTCACGACCTTAATGATCTTTAGTAGTTGCGGATGCTTGCTAGAGTTCCAATCATAAGTGCGTATGATCCAAGTAGAGAAAGTATGTTAGCTCATGCCTCTCCCTCATATAAAATTATAAGAATGATTACTGGTACTTGTTATTAATTGCCTAGGGACAAATGACTTTCTTGTTGACAAAAACTATCCACTTTTATTAGCTTGCAATTTATTCGTAGTTTTATTCCCGCAAAGTACTCGTAGTTTTATTCTTGCAAAATAGTTTCATACTTGTTCTAGGTAAAGCAAACGTCAAGTGTGCGTAGAGTTGTATCGGTGGTCGATAGAACTTGAGGGAATATTTGTTCTACCTTTAGCTCCACATTGGGTTCGACACTCTTATTTATCGAAGAAGGCTACAAACGACCCCCAACACTTGTGGGTTATCAGGGAGCATCATGGAATTGGCGATGGAGAAGGGTTGGTGATGACGAAGATCGAAGATTCCCCCCTTAGGAGCCCCAAACAGACTCTAGATCTGGCCTCCCGATGAAGAACAGGAGGTGGCGGCGGCTCTGTCTCACGGAACGCAATAATTCTTTCTCCCTGTTTTTTCTCTCCGAAAATAGGATTTTATAGCGTCAAAGATAGGGTCAGCGGGGCCACCAGGCGGGCACAACCCACCTGGGCGGGCCAGGAGGGGGGTGCCCTGGTGGGTTGTGCTCCCCCAGGGAGCCCCCTCCGGTGGTTGTTGGCTCCAGCATTTTTCTTTTATTGTATAAAAATTCTCCAAAAAGTTTCGTTCCTGTTGGGGATATTACTGTTGGGCGTAAACCGGCCAGGAGAGGCCAGGTTATCCCCATAATGAGTTATTATGTTTAAAGCCCATGAAGACAAAGATGATGGCGCTTTATGAAGGCCCAAGGCCCAAAGGCGGATTAAGGCCTATAGACATAAATCGACATTGATATGTAAACTTGTGTTGTAAGGCAGAAATAGTAGAGACCGGGCCGGACACGTTTATGAGCCGGCCTCGGAATCCTGTAAACTGGCGGGCGTCAACCCATGTATATAAGGGGACGACCCGACGGCGGTTTAGGGACAACAAACAACAACTCGAGAGCCAGGCGTAGCAAATTCGCTCCCTGGTCATCGAAACCCTAGCAATTCCACAACAACTGGATTAGGCCTTTACCTTCACCGCAAGGGGCCAAACCAGTATAAACTCTCCGCGTCCTTTGTCCGCTTTAACCCCTTTAAGTTAACCCGTTGCGATGGCTCCACGACTAAGTCCTTTCTCTAGGACATCTGCCATGACAAAACCACCACAGCCGCCGGATCAGACAGATATGCACAAGTTATCCAGGTCAGCAAGAATCTGCATAACGGGTCATACTACCTTATAGATGTTTGAGAGCGCAAAGACTCACGTAAATCGGAGGAGGAGACCCACCAGCCGTGGAATATCGCTCATCTTCGGCCGTACTATACCTGAGCCATAGGCTTTGCTTATGTACATAGTTTTGACAATGTATATATTATGATCAATATAATAAACCGGAGCCTCAGCTAAAGCGGGGTATCTGTTGTTTTTCTTATATCATGTGTGGTTACACGGGGGCTTCTGTTCATAAAGCGGCGTCCGGTTTACACCTTGATTCAGCTTATAAAGCTTTATATAAAAATCACTTGGGGGCTTGGTTGTATTTGAACCATAGCTACACCTCTTGATCGGCGCAAAGCCACCAGAAAACTCACTTGGGGGCTTGGTCGTATTCGAACCATAGTCACACGTCTTGATCGGCTCAACGCCAAATTAATTCGGGGCCAAAGAGAGTGTTGCAAAAGAACAACTCAAACATAGGCACCCACTGAGCACAACTCAAAATATTGCTTGGGGATTCTTTGCTATCGCAATGAACAAAGAATTTACACTTGTAATAGGCTATCAAGCCACGGCTTGGAAGCCTGGTGTATACACCTAAAACCCCGGGTTAGCCTGCCTTTTTAAGTAAGTCACTCCGTCCAGGTAAACCTGGTATGACCCGCCGAACTTCGACAAGTCAATCTGATAAGACCCTGAACTTGTCAAAGTTAAGACAACGATTGGTTAAGGATTGAGGACCATCTTAAAAGGCTCTGTGAAATGGTTTAACTCAGTGGCCTGGCAGCCCATGAAAAGCCTCGAATTTGGGGCCTGGCAGCCCGTGAAAAGCCTCGACTACAAGTTTTTTTTGTATGCTTTTATTTGCCAAGTTTTTTCTCTTTTGATGACATTTATAATATTCTGATAAACCGGCGTACATTAAACCCAGCTTGACTTTCAACTACAAGTTGTTAGTATCTGATCAGTCATAATCCGGAGGTTATTAACCCGGTCTGGTTTTGACTATAAGTCGCCAGAATTGAATATGAATAAACTGGTGTTTATCATAACCCGGAACGGTTTTATCTTAAACCGGCACAATATGACAGAAGATTAGGGTTATTACCCTCATTACAACAGTTGGTCAGCCAACATTATGACTCAAGGTCACAGGTATCAATTATTTTCATATTTGATTGTCTTTTCACAAGCCTTGGTTATAAACCCTGTCTATATATATCTGGGCATCATGACCCGTCCGGCGGTAAACCGCCAGGACACTATCAAATTCTTGTGTGCAGGAATAGCTTGAGTAAATCGACGGATTATGAACATCATATGTCTTAAGCATGGCGGATTAACAAGTGTCAGGCACAAATAAATATGCATGATGGCATAGCAGACCAAGTGTTTTAACTAGCCTATTACAAGGCGTTTCAGTGCCCAAGAGGATAATTGTTACTCGACAAGCATTGCAGCATGTGGAAGGCTAAACCGGCCTCGGGATCATGATTCCTCACCAGCTTGATTTGACGGTTGCGGATCACCTTGCACCGGTTCATCATCCTCCTCTCTACCCAGTGGCTGGAAGTCAATGGTTGCCCAGTCGATCCCAGTTAGGGCTTGGAATACAGCTTCATCGCTTATAAGGGTGGACGGTTCAATATCAGGGGCATAGGTGTACTTACGGATTGGTGGGATAAGATTTTGCGCTTCAGGGGTTGGTGCAGCAACCCGTTTGTTTTTGTCGTCATAACTCGCCTGGTAATATGAGAGATCAGCCTCTTCGGCCAGTTGACAAGCTAGTGGACATACTTCCCGGTTTATGGCTCGGAGGTCATCATTACAAATTCTGATCCATCTTCTTTTAAGCTGGGATAGCCTTTAGCCACTTCTACCGAATCAAGGTCAGGCACCCAGGCTTTTGGTCGGGTTAGTGCGGTCAGAGCACCCGCCCTTGCAGCAGACCTCTTTAGCTCTTCTACCCGGGCAGGCAGCATAGACAACCTTTCTAAGGTCTCCTTGATTAAAGTGGGGGGAGGCTTGTTGTGTGAAGCGGTACAGATGATCCATTGCGCGCCGGTATATAACTGCTCTATAAGAGTATAGGCAGCCTTCAGCTTCTTCTGTACGTCAGAGCCCAGATGACTAATACGAGTCCCTGCATAATTACAAGCATCAGTAAACCGGCTTCGTATGGGATGATATGTTGAAAATGTGAAGCAAGGATGTTTACCAAACACAGCAGTCGTCATGGCATGTATCTGCCGCTTTACGCCAGTCAGCTCATCTACTACCGGTTTAAGAGCTACTTCTGCGTCCTCGGCTCTTTTTTGCAAAGCGGATTTTTCTGTGTCCCAATCCGCCCGCTCCTTGTTGAAACTCTCCTTTAGCTTTTCCATAGCGGCTAAAGCACTAGTCAGCTCATCCTTTGCATTGGAGGTTTCGGCTTGCTGGGACTTGATGTTTTCTTGCAGATCGGCGGTTTGAGATTCCTTTTTGCTCAGCTCAGCCTATAAGAAACAGACATATTATGAGTTGACGGTGCATATTTGAAGTACCGAGTACATAACAAGTTATGCACCTGATACTTGGGGGCTAATGCATATTTGCTTGTTCTCGGAAATTTCTATAAGTCCCAAGCACAATACAAGTATTACTCTTGGCACTTGGGGGCTAATGTATGTTTGCTCAAAGTAATGATATGGGAATTCCTCTACAGTCCCGGTTCATATTTATAAATTTAAGCCGGCCCTTGGGGGCTATATCAGTGAAAGATACAGTACTGCAATTTTAAAGGACCGGTTCATCTTAAAAAGATAACCCGGTCCCTGAAGGCTAAGCATGCAAAGTTAAGTTATTACTAAGTCCCGGTTTAGATTGATATCATAAACCATCACTTGGGGGCTACTGGAGTTGATATTTGGAATTAAAAAGAGAAACAGTTATGCAGAGTTGAGCATTAGTTACCTTGTATCGCTCTTTCATCAAGTTTACCAAACCGGCTTCATAGTCGCGGCTGGTGTGCAGACGGTTCAAGAAGCCAGAGTAAATGTCTTGGGCATTAAGATGCGCATAGCTTGACAAATCGGTGTTCCATTTGCCTTTGCCCATAGCAGAAAGCTCATCTTTGGCGCTATGTTTGGATAAGGCGACCGGGTTGCCAGGAGCGGTGTGGCTGACGCCGGTAATCATAATGTCATCTTCTGTAACATCGGCAGCCTTCATTGGAATGGACGGTTTATCAGCAATCTTGGTTGGACTAGCCGGTTTATCATCCGTGTGAGCCGGACTAGTCGGTTGGTCAGTGTGACCGGTGGTGTCAACTTCTACTTGTTCCATGACGAAGTCATAATCTAGTGGTGGCGGATCATCAAGCCGAGCATCCGTGTTGGTCTCTACTGGATCTGGGGTTTTCTCCGGTTCAATAACCACATTTTCGTCTGAAGGTTTGTTTAACCGAGCCTTCTTGCTGGGTCTTGGCTTGGCACTGCGAAGAATAAACATAAAGATCAATACGTCAGGTGAACATAAGTATTAAGAACAAATTTAAAGGCATAGCTTACCCAGGAACTGTCTTGAGGGCTGGAAGCTGTGTGGCTGTTGACTCGCCAGAAGATGAGTGAGGTGTTCCCTGATAATTCGAATCAGAAGGATTAAGAGGCTGTCGGAAACAACCCGCCTTGGGGCAAGAAGTGTCAAGAGTATAAGAGACCTCTGATCGGCGTTTCCGAACCGGAGTATTCGGTAAACTGGCGGAGGTAACTACCTGGCCGCTGTGCTGGGTTGTGCGGCGAGCTTCGTGTTGCTGCGTATTCAAAAGAAAGTTTGGGTCCAAGTAAGCAAGGGGGTGAGAAAATTTTATTTTCCGGTTTGCTCGACGGATTTTCGGTGTTGGCAGAGGATCAGAACCGGAGGAAAGGATAATTACCTCAACGTCATCAACTTGGCTGCCTTCGGCATCGTCCTGATAAGGGTCATTATCAATGAGATGTATGAAAAATGAACCAAGAGATTCAAGTTCTACCTCTGAGTCCGGATTAGCCAAATCGGCATCAACATTTGGCTCGGAAGACGCAGTGGTCCTCTTCTTGGCAGGTTTTTAACAACCTTGGTCTTCTGTCGAAGTGGCTTTGCCGGTTTATCTTGTGGTTTTGCCGGTTTATCCTGTGGTTTTTTCTTCCAGAACGGATCATCACCCCGTCAAAGATGTACAAAATTTTGAGAGAATATTTGAAAGAAGCAAGTTAAAGAGCAAAAAGGTTATATGATCCTTACAGTTGGCGGTTTGTTGGAAACACAGAAATGACTTAATCCAGTCTGGCTACAGACAGCCTCCGGTTCATTCAGTATCTTTTTCACAGCCTCAGTAACTTCAGCGTCTGTAAGCTGAATATCAATGTGTCGCTGAGGGTCCTTCAAACTCCCGGTGTATTCACACATTAAACTGGGGCGTCGGCTTAAGGGCAATATGCTCCAAGTTATCCAACAACGAGCAAAATCAACACCTGTTAAACCATTCGCCATAAAGGCTCTAAGCTTTGACAGTTGTGGAGCATAGCTGGACCTTTCCTTTGCAGTTAATCTCTGAGGAAAGGGATGTGTATTGCTAAGACGGTGAGGGCGGTAACCCGGCAAAGGATTTTCATCAGTTGGAGATGTGTCTTTGCAATAAAACCACGTCTGGTTCCACTCCTTGGGGTGACTATGCAGCTTGGCGTGTGGGAAGCTGACATCCTTCCTCTTTTGAACTGCCATTCCGCCGAGCTCAGTATTGGGTCCATCTGTGAACTCTGTGCGACGGTTTAAATGGAAAAAATCCCTAAACAATTCAACTGCGGGCTCCTCTTGAATATAAGCTTCACAAAAGACCTGGAAATGGCAGATGTTGGACACAGAGTTTGGGCCGATGTCCTGAGGGTGGAGCTGAAAACTGGCAAGCACATCTCGGAAAAACTTAGAACCGGGAGGACTAAAGCCTCGACCCAGATGGTCAACGAAAACAACTACTTCTCCATCCTTGGGTTCAGGTGGATTTTCTGGACCGGGGGCCCTCCAGTGGATGATCTCTTTCTTGGCTAAAGCGCCAGTTGCGACACATCTGTCTAATTGATCTTCAGTGACCCGGGAAGGAACCCAGTTGCATTCATAGACTTGTTTGGCCATTTCAATGGAAGCTGAAACATAGCTATTGCCAGTTTATGATTTATAATGAACAAGTATAAAGCGATGCAAGTTGAAGCAGAGGTGTATGCATATTGTTAAACCGGAATATGACATTGCTAAACCGGAGTCTGATATTGCTAAGCTGGAATCTTACGATGGAGAAGGTGCAAAGATAAATGAATCGGCGGTTTAAGAGGGGACTAATGGTACCTACCGGATTATCATTTTTTGAAAGCTATACCGCCTATATTGGTATGAAAGGTACAGATCTAAAGTACCTAAGTGAAGGAAAAACAAATTTTGCAGATTGATGTGATAATTTCATATCTACGGTGTGACAGAAAACTAGAAAATATCCAGACCTAATTTCAAGTGCTTGAACAGTTCATCAAGTTCAGATGAGTTTTTATATAAAGGAGATGCTCCAACAAGGAAAAAGGGGATTATGGCTACGGCCACACAAGAAGTATCAGATCCAAACTAGCCGTTTGTGCTATTAAGAAGAACCGGGAAGAACGGCGCCAGAGTTTCAATAAACTCTGATGAACACTGAAACCCTAATAGTGGATCTAGAGCAAGGAAAAGAGGAACTTACTGATGCTGAGGGAACAGCGGAGAAGCGCCGCGTTTCTCTGGTGCGGTCAGGTTGATGCAGCGGCCGTCGTTGGGGCGGAAGCGAAGGTCGACGGCGGCGACAGAGCTCCAATGGTCGGGCGTTGCAAGGAAGAGGACGATGTGAAGGGGCACGAAGGAGAAAAGTGAAAAGGACCCCTCGGCCTTATTTATAAGGTACATGGATAAGTGGCAGGCATGAGAATCGAGGAGCCCAAAAAATGGGATATATGACACCTCTGTCGTCTCGATTGTCAGAGGCTCATTAATGAAGGTGAGTTATATGCAATTTCTAAACAGATGACATCATGGCGGTTTATCATGATCTTGGAAGATGACGTCATGGCGGTTTACAAGATTTATGCGAAGGTACTGAAGAAGAAATTTTCTTAAGTATTGAAGATTGACATGAACCAGTTCAAATCAATGTGGGGCCTAATGTTGGGGATATTACTGCTGGGCGTAAACCGGCCAGGAGAGGCCGGGTTATCCCCATAATGAGTTATTATGTTTAAAGCCCATGAAGACAAAGATGATGGCGCTTTATGAAGGCCCAAGGCCCAAAGGCGGATTAAGGCCTGTAGACATAAACCGACATTGATATGTAAACTTGTGTTGTAAGGCAGAAATAGTACAGACCGGGCCGGACACGTTTATGAGCCGGCCTCGGAATCCTGTAAACTGGCGGGCGTCAACCCATGTATATAAGGGGACGACCCGACGGCGGTTTAGGGACAACAAACAACAACTCGAGAGCCAGGCATAGCGAATTCGCTCCCTGGTCATCGAAACCCTAGCAATTCCACAACAACTGGATTAGGCCTTTACCTTCACCGCAAGGGGTCGAACCAGTATAAACTCTCTACATCCTTTGTCCGCTTTAACCCCTTTAAGTTAACCCGTTGCGATGGCTCCACGACTAAGTCCTTTCTCTAGGACATCTGCCGTGACAAAACCACGACAGTTCCAATCCGAGAACTTTTATTTCTGCACAAAAAGAACACCATGGTAGTTCTACTGAAAACAACGTCAATCCGGGTTAGTTTCATTCAAATCATGCAAATTAGAGTCCAAAACAAGAGAAAAGCGTTAGGAAAAGTAGATACGACGGAGACGTATCACTTGGCAACTATTTTCATGTGAAAGTTTTGATGACACAATCATTATTAGAGTGGGCGTGCTACGTGTCGGCCAGTTAGTCTTTTCAAAATATCGGCCGGGTCGCGAACAGTGCGATCTCGTGATTGCCACAGGAAGCTTGTTGCAACACATTGTCTAATTGTGCGATCCCATGATTGCACCAAAAGCCTTGTTGCGAAAAAATCCTGCCACAAAAGCCTTGTCGCAAGACAACATCTACGGCTCACACAACAAGAGCCTTGTTGTGGGAACATCCTGCAACAAAAGCCGTGTCACAAAACAATGGCTCGAACAACAAGTGCCTTGTTGCAAAAAAGAAAAGGCATATGCGCTCACGCTGTCGCCACCTACGCCGGCCAATTGCGGCGAGTACCAAAGACATGCGATACACTTCCGAGGTAGCCTCGCTCTCCTCCTTTCCTCCCTCCGGCCAGACGTTGCCGGAGTAGCCGCCCAGGTACCCGCTCTAGCATCACCCGTCTCGGCCTCTGCCTCGTCCGACTCTGGTAGTCGGTCACCGACGTCGGCAAGCATACTTTGCCGTCCCTGGCGCCCTATCTCCTTCCCTTTCTTTACCGCACCTCCCTCGTGAGCCAACATCATCCTCCCACTCGGCCAGGGCGCCGCCCCTCCGCTTCCGAAGCCATGTTATCGTTGGCTCCCCTTCGTTAGTCTGCAATAGACTGGTTGTAGTGGAAAAAACTACAACAGTGACCCGGTTGCGAACCTAAACTATGGAAGAGGTTGCCCCCGAGTCGCTCGATCAAAATTAGATCCGACTACCACGAAGCCGGCTAACACGCATGGCGTTATCAGTCGATCGGTGATGCCAAGCATTTATGTTTTTAGAGGCTTAACCTGTCAGCAACCCACACGGTTACATCACAACTCCTGTCGTTGAAGCCATTATACCTGAACCAACTATTGTCGACAAGCCTGAGAAAGGAATAATTGAAGGAGGACGACCAAGTCAACAAGGCTCACAAGAATTCCTAGTGGCTTGCTAGCCCAAAATAGGCATGGTAACCGAGTGTAACACATCATACTAAAAATAACCATTGCCCTATCTAATTTGGCTAGGATTTGGACTGCTCTGGACGATGGTTGTAATTGGATACTCCCTCCGTTCCTAAATATTTATCTTTTTAGAGATTTCAAATGTACTACCACATACGGATGTATATAAACATATTTTAGAGTGTAGATTCACTCATTTTGCTTCGTATGTAGTCACTTATTGAAATAACTAAAAAGATAAATATTTAGGAACAGAGGGAGTAGTTGTTAGGGAGGCTGGGAGGAACATTTACCACTAATTCAAATTCTAGAACGTGAAATCCATGCATTCCTAGCCCTGTGAGCTGAATCCAGCAAGTAGCTCATAGTTGGTATCAGAGCCATTGCCCTGGAGATTCGGCTTAACTATCGCCGCACTCTATTTAGTGGTCATCGACGAGAGCGAGCCCTGGAGGAACTTAGCTCGGAAGGTCATGTCATCTATGAGCTTCTCTGAGCCGAATTCGCCAACGACCTACATCTCAAGCTCATTGATCAAGGTGATTCGCTTCTCCACTACACGAGAAAGTTACTGGAGGAAAACAACTCCATGCTCGACGGTCTAATGTCGACAAGGGCTGACAACATCCATGAGGACCTGGTGCTCGACATCGACCAAATAGAGGTGGACATGCACAAGACGGACATTGCTGATCTGCACCACAAGCCGAATGTGAGCTCCTCTTCGCACAATGTTGTCCACAACTGTGGCAAAACCGATGTGAAGACTATTTTCGTCTATGGGGAACTTCCAGGTACATATGGATTTCCATGGCTACAACAAAATTTAAAGGAGTCATCGCTCGTTGGCTTGAATATGTGCAACATCACATGCCGGATGCAACCTGGTCTGATTTCTGTTCCGCTCTTCAGAACAGGTTTGGCAGAAATCAGCACCAAACCCTTCTGAGGAAATTATTCCGCATTGCACATACCGGCACGGTTGAAGATTACATTGAGCGATTTGCTGAGTTATAAGATTATTTGACTGCTTATGAAGATGCTCCTAATTCTCTATGTTACACCACTTGTTTTCTTGATGGGTTAAAACATGAGCGCGAATAATGGTTGCTTTATAGAAACCCAACGATTTTGATGTTGCCTACAAATTGGCCCGATTGCATGATGAGTTAGGAGAAGAATTCACTCCTATTACCAATTGTTTTCTCAGAGGAAATCACCTAAAGTGCTCTTGGCCATTCCTCCTCGAACCAGAAGGGTTGATGACACAAGAACTATTGAAGCGGTCAAACCTGTAAGTATTGATGACAAGTGGTATGTGATAACCACAAGTATATGGGAATGCAACAATCTTTGAGGGAATTATTTCAACCCAAATTTATTGATTCGACACAAGGGGAGCCAAAGAATACTTATAAGCCTTAGTAGTTGAGTTGTCAATTAAATCACATTGGGAGAGATAACTTAGTTGCAGCAATTTATTAGTAGCACGGTAATATGATAACAGTAGTGATAGTAACAGTAACAGAATAGTAATAGGATTGCAAAGCAGTAGCAAAGTGTAGTAGTTGTGTTTGTAACGGAAACAATAGCAGCAAAAGTGTACGCATGGAGTAAGAGACGGGGTTGCTCAGATGAGACTCAATATGGAACGGTCATAACCTAGAGCGATAGCAAACTAGCTCCAATTCATCAATTGTATGTAGGCATACATTTCATAAATAGTCATACATGCTTGCGATAAGAATTTGCATAACATCCTATGTCTGATGGGGAACGTTACATGGAAAACAATTTTTTTCCTACGAAACACCCAAGATCTATTCTATGGGGTGCTAGGAACGAGAGGGGAGTGTCTACATACCCTTGTAGACCGAAAGCATTAACGATCTAAAGATCATAGTTGGAGTACTCGTACTCCTTTCGCGATCCAATCCGATCTAGCGCCAAACGGAAGGCACCTCCGAGAAGTGCATGCGTATGGCTCAGTGACGTCTCCGCATTCTTGATCCAGCAAGGGATGGTGGAAGGTAGATGGCGTGTTGGTGGTGGTGGCAGCGGAACTGCAGCAGGGCTTCGCCAAGCGTGTGTGCGAGGAGATGGGAGGAGTTGGGAGAGACGACGACCACGGGTCGAAGGGTGGTTGCCCCCACGCACCTCCCCTCTCTTTATATAGGCTAGGGGGAAAGAGAGGGCGTCCAAAACCCTCCTAGGGCCGGCCACAAGGAGAAATCCCTTTAAATTTGGAGACAACGTCTTATCTCTAGATTCAACCCTTTAAATTTAGATATAAGACCATACCTATTTATTTAAATGATATGGGCCTTGGGGCCGGTGAGGCCAGCCCATGTGGGCTGTAGCCCGACCACCCAGTCCATGTGGGCCCTTCCCTGGTCGTTCGGCCCCACGATGTGACCCTCGAAACCTTCTAGAACCTTCCCGGTACTCTACTGAAAATTCCCGAACTTTTCCAGAACCCTGAAAACACTTCCCATATATAAATATTTACCTCTGGACTATTCCAGAGCTCCTTGTGCGGTCCTGGATCCCATGCGGGACTCCAAACTACTTTCAGTCTCCACCATATGAATATCCCAATACTACCCTAGTGTTACCGAACGTTAAGTGTGTGACCCTACGGGTTCGAGAACATGCAGACATGACCGAGACTCCTCTCCAATCAATAATCAAGAGCGGAACCTGGATGCCCATATTAACTCCTACATATTCAACCAATATCTTTATTGGTTTGAATGACAAGGTCGAGTATTTGGTTAATCTCGTATACAATTCCCTTTTTTCGGCAATATGTTACTTGCCCGAGATTCGATCATCGGTATCACCATACCTAGTTCAACCTTGTTACCGGCAAGCCTCTTTACTCATTACGTAATACAAGATCCCCGTGACTAAACTCATTAGTCACATGCTTGCAAGCTATTCACGATGTTGTATTACGAGAGGTCCCAGAGATATCTCTCCGGCACACGTAGTGACAAGTCCTAGTCTCGATCCATGCAACCCAAAAAACACTTTTCGAGATATCTATAGAGCAGCTTTATGATCACCCAGTTACGAAGTAATATTTGATTACCGACAAAGTATTCTTCCGATATTCTGGAGTGGCATGATCTCATGGTCTAAGGAACATGTACTTGACACGAAGAAAGCTATAGCAAATAAACCAAGTGATACGGTCTGATGCTAAGCTTACGGTTGGGTTTGTCCATCACATCATTCTCCTAATGATGTGATCCCCTTATCAAATGACAATTCATGTCTATAGTTAGGAAACCTTAGCCATTTTTATCAACGAGCTAGTCTATTAGAGGCTCACTAGGGACACTGCGTTGTTTATGTATCCACACATGTATGTGAGTTTCCGGTCAATAAAATTATAGCATGGATAATAAACATTTATCATGAACAAGGAAATATGATAATAACATCTTTATTATTGCCTCTAGGGCATATTTCCAACAATGTCATACTCTCCCGTGGCAGCGGGGTCCTAAGGTATACTAAGGATAATTAATGCATTCCTTTTAATCGACAACTGAAACAAAGCTTTAACACATGTGAATACATGCAATTCTCAAGTTAAAGTCATCCCCGTTGATATCCCACTTATTGTCACCTTGGGTCTAGGTTTCAAAACGATAACAGGTGCATACAACTTGTAGATATGATCAAGAATACAAATATATTCATGAAAACATAGAGGGTTCAGATCTAAAATCATGGCACTCAGGCCCTAGTGACAAGCATTAAGCATTGCAAAGTCATAGAAACATCAATCTCAGAATATAGTGGGTACTAGGGATCAAGCCCTAACAAATCTGACAATGATTACATAAGAAAGCTCATCCAAATTCCACCTACCTCCATATGCCTGCATAAGAATTACTCACAAATGGATGTGAGCATCATGAAATTGTTGATGGAGAAGGTTTGGTGATGACGACGGCGACGAATCCCTCTCTCCCGAGCGAGAAATGGGCTCCAGATCAGGGCTCCCGATGAAGAACATGAGGTGGCGGCGGCTCCATATTGTAAAACATGGTGATCATCTTTTGTAATCTTTTCTGACATATATGGGAATTTATGGTGGTGGAATCATCGTAATGCGGTGGCGAGGGGTCCCACACGGCTAGGTGGCGTGCCCTGAGGGCGGCTGGGCCACCTGGCCGTGTGGCGGTATATTACCCCCCTCTATACTTCTTCGCTCTGTAGAGCTATCGTTAATTCTGTAGAGCTATTGTTTCTGTGCATATGTCATACCACCGTCAATGTGACTGACAACACTTTCACTCTATTCTTATTTTCTTTTGGTCGAGGGTGTCCTACGATCGCATACGTGAGCAGGAGCGCTTGCATGAAACACCGTCAAATGATCTTGATCCTTTTCTTGTTTCTTCAAAGAGTTCATACGATCGTGTATACGAGCAGTTGTGCTCACAAAATACACCGTCGATCACTCTGTTGCCTCTTGTTGTTTTTTGCTGGAATCACTAGGAAGTCATATGACCGCCCATACGACTCTAGTGGTCTCATGCTAGGCCGTCTTTTGTTCTGTTTCTTCTGAAACATCAACTTTTCTTCAAATTGTTGCGGGGTTAGTTCCAACACAATACATAGGCATATATCCAGGCATTCAAACACCAGTACAACACATAATCATTTTACACATAACAAAGCCTTCATTAGAACGACTATTCTAAACTGAACTTCTTTGTCTAGGACTTCAACACTCCTTTTATTGAAACAAAAACAAAAGTTACTTTTATTCGAGTGGGTTGCCTAAACCCTAGAAACTCGGTCTCCGAGATGACATTTGGTCCCATCGAAGTGCACTGGCAAATTTTCTGTAACCCATTGACTTTACACAATTACCGAGTCAAACCAATCGAAATTACCAAAGTGTTGATAGTGCTTAGGTCATCACCAATTTCCTCCCCCCCCGAAACTTCTAGAGTTAAAACCTTTTGCACTAATTGGTCTCACCTAGTTTTTCAGCCGGCCCCACCGAGTTGTGCATAAAGGTTTGTAATGGTTAGATTTTGGGTGAAGGCTATAAATACCCCACCCACACCACCTACTCTCAATGAGAGCAACCAGGATGAAGCCACCACTTCACATATCCATTTTTTAGAGAGAACCACCTACACTTGTGTTGAGATCAAGGGATTCCAATCCAACCATTTGATCCTTGATCTCTAGCCTACTCAAGTTGCTTTCCATCCGCTCCTTCTCCTACTACCATGCCCAATCTATGAAAGAGTGATTGAGTGTTGAGGAGACTATCTTCCGAAGCACAATAGCAAGGTGTTCATCATCAACAACAACGACTATTACCTTTTGGAGAGTCGTGTCTTCTAGATTGGTTATGTATCACTTGGAACCCTCCAAAGCTTGTGGAGTTGAACCAAGGAGTTTGTAACGGTAAGATCATCGCCTACTTCGTGAAGATCTACCCCGAGAGAGGCAAGTCCTTTGTGGGCGGAAGCCATGATGGCATAGACAGGACTACTTCTTCGTGGACCCTTCATGGGTGGAGCCCTCCGTGGACTCGTGCAGTCATTACCCTCCGTGGGTTGAAGTCTCCATCCACGTGGATGTACAATAGCACCACCTATCGGAACCACGCCAAAAATTACCTTGTCTTCATTGTGTTTGATTTTTCGGATCCCCTCTTTTAAGTTCATATGCACAGTCTTTACTTTCCATTGCCTACTATCTAGACTTGCATGTGTAGGGTGTTGCTTGACTTGTGTGAATTGCTAAAACTTCCCAAGAACTAAAATTGGGAAAAGATTAAGTTTTTATTTGGTCAAGTAGTCTAATCACCCCCTCTAGACCTACTTGTGATCCTACACCATGCCATAAGGACAACCCAGGAGACTGATGACCATCCATCAAGCTGCCGCGGGCACCTTTCTTGTGGCGCCACTCTTCTTTCCATTGCTCCCGAGAACCTTCTCTACAGTCGCCTTGCCATATCCAGGGCTAGCTGTCTCCAAACGTTTGAGCAAGCTATGAATCTCTATTTGGAAGAGATTCTCATCGACCTTGTCACACATAGAAACATGCCCAATGGTCATGTGTGAGTGGGTGACCGCAACATCGTAACCTCCACGCTCCACAAAGGCGAGCAGCTAGCTGGGCTGTTGATCAGGCACCAACATACTGACCGCCTCAGCATGCATCATCAACCGCAATTACCATCGACCCAATGGACTTAGGCGTCTCGAGTTGCTCACATGATAGAGCCTCAGAGCTAGGCACCAACATACCATCCAGAGCAGCATCATCAACCACAGATCCCACCGACGCGATGGACTCAGGCGCAGAAGCCACAACTGAGTCCCCAGACGAGTTCACCTCCAACTTTATAACAAGGGCGAATCCTAGCCCTCACATGAGGTTGCCTACAAGACCACATTCATATGCTCCATTGAGAGAGCAAAGCAGGGCACAAACAAAGAACCTGAAGCTTAGGTAGGATCGGCAACATCGTGCAAGGAAGTGACCCGAATACGAGGGGAGAAGCAACCATAGATCTCCACTGATGTATCCTTTGAGGAGCCAACAATGACCTCACCAAGAGGACACAACCTAGGAGTGGTCTGTAACATGGCCGACACAAGAGAAAGCCTGCTGAAAGTAGCCTCCACTTTCTCCAACAATATATAAATCCGCGCTAGATAGCCTTGTAGTCGAGTGGACTGAAGCACCACATGAGACGAGGTTGTCGAGCCAACGTTAGCAGAAATGAATGATGCCCAAGACCCATGAAGGGCCTTGGAGTGCAGTGCAAATTTTATCACACCACCTATAAGCGCCTTGGAGGTCTCTGATACGTCTCCAACGTATCTATAATTTTTTATTGTTCCATGCTATTATATTATCTGTTTTGGATGTTTTATATGCATTAATATGCTATTTTATATGATTTTTGGGACTAACCTATTAACCTAGAGCCTAGTGCCACTTCCTGTTTTTCCTTGTTTTAGAGTTTCGCAGAAAAGGAATACCAAGCGAAATGAAACTTTCGCGATGATTTTTCTTGGACTATAAGACATCCAAAGGGCTTAGCGTGCATGTCAGGAAAGCCACGAGGCAGCCACAAGGTTGGGAGGTGCGCCTAGGGGGTAGGGCGCGCCCCCACCCTTGTGGGCCCCTTGTGACTCCACCGACCTATTTCTTCTGCCTATATATTCTGAAATATCCCAAAACCTTCCAGGAGAGCCACGAAACCACTTTTCCACCGCCGCAACCTTTTGTACCCGTGAGATCCCATCTAGGGGCCTTTTCCGGCATCCTGCCGGAGGGGGAATCGGTCACGGAGGGCTTCTACATCAACACCATTGCCTCTCCGATGAAGCGTGAGTAGTTTACCACAGACCTACGGGTCCATAGCAAGTAGCTAGATGGCTTCTTCTCTCTCTTTGATTCTCAATACCATGTTCTCCTCGATGTTCTTGGAGATCTATTTAATGTAATACTCTTTTGCGGTGTGTTTGCCGAGATCTGATGATTGTGGATTTATGATCAGCTTATCTATGAACTTTATTTGAATCTTCTCTGAATTCTTATATGCATGATTTGATATCTTTGCAAGTCTCTTCGAACTATCGATTTGGTTTGGCCAACTAGATTTGTCTTTCTTGCAATGGGAGAAGTGCTTAGCTTTGGGTTCAATCTTGCGGTGCTCGATCCTAGTGACAGAAGGGGAACCGACACGTATTGTATTGTTGCCATTGAGAATAACAAGATGGGGTTTTCATCATATTACTTGAGTTTATCCCGCTACATCATGTCATCTTTGTTAATGCGTTACTCTGTTCTTATGAACTTAATACTCTAGATGCAGGCAGGAGTCGGTCTACTTGATACAGACGTGATGCCTATATTCATGATCATTGCCTTAGATATCATCATAACTTTGTGCTTTTCTATCAATTGCTCGGCAGTAATTTGTTCACCCACCGTAATTATTTCTATCTTGAGAGAAGCCTCTAGTGAAACCTATGGCCCCCGGGTCTATTTTACATCATATTAGTTTCCCATCAACTTGCCAATTTCTGTTGCCGTTCCACTATTTTGCAATCTTTTACTTTCCGTTCCCTAGACTAAAAATACCAAAAATATTACTTTACCATTTATCTATCTCTATCATATCTCACTTTGCAAACAACCGTGAAGGGATTGACAACCCCTTTGTCACGTTGGGTGCAAGTTGGTGTTTGCTTGTGCAGGTATTCGGTGGCTTGAGTGTTGTCTCCTACTGGATTGATACCTTGGTTCTCAAAAGTTGAGGGAAATACTTACTCTAATTGGCTACATCACCCTTTCCTCTTCAAGGGAAAAACCAATGCAAGCTCAAGAGGTAGCAGGAAGAATTTCTAGCGCCGTTGCCGGGGAGATCTACATCAAGCCAAGACATACCAAGTACCCACCATAAACTCTCATCTCTCGCATTACAATATTTGCCATTCGCCTCTCATTTTCCTCTCCCCCACTTCTAGAATGATTTTCAAAAATATTTGCCTTTTATTCGCCTCTCTTTCATTCATCTCTGTCTCCATGCCGAACCTAGACGGGCTACGGGATTTCTCCCAGGTTCAAGTACCTTGGATGACCCATCTGTCCTTTCTAAGCTCATAAATAATGACGCTGTGGAAAGACTTACCGGGGTTGTTAAAGAGGATTTCAATTTTGATGAAGATGATCCCAATTTGTTTTGTTATTTGCTTGATGAATCATTGAAAGATGCTTGGGATAGGCTGTTAAAGATTCGAGCTAGCTATGTGCCCCAATATCAGATTGTGATTTATTTAAAAAGCTTTTATTCTGGTCTACCCCCTTCTTTCAAGCAAGTTTTGGATTCTATTTTTGATAACGGTTTTCTCAGAGGGGATGCCATCGATACTTATGAGAAGATGAAAACCATATTTGGGAACACCAGGGAAAAAGGTGTTGAATCAACTGCTATTATGAGTTTCTATCAAAATGAAATAATTAAAGAGATGAAGGCTAGTTTAGATGCAAATTTTCATCATGTGCTTAATCTTTCTTCTACAATTAATGGTCATGTTCTTTCACAAAATAGAAAGATAAATGCCATAGATAAGAATTTTTCTCTTTTCTTCCCAAAAGAGGGAGATGATAATACCTAGATCTATTTGTGTTTTATGCCTAGCTAAGGGCGTTAAACAATAGCGCTTGTTGGGAGGCAACCCAATTTTATTTTATGTTTTTTCTTTTTAGGTTTTGTTTTGCTTTGAATAAATTCATCTAGCCTCTGGTTAGATGTGGTTTTGTGTTTTAATTAGTGTTTGTGCCAAGTAAGGCCTTTGGGATAGCTTACAGTAATAGTTGATTTGATCTTGCTGAAAAAATAGAAACTTTTGTGCTCAGTCCCATAATTGTTTAAAATCACAGAAGCGTGATAAAATCATGAATGTTTTACAGTAGATTGATATACAAATTTCCTAGGATTTCCTAATTTTCAGGATTTTTGGAGTTACAGAAGTATGCGAACTTTCTGGATTACTACAGACTGTTCTGTTTTTGACAGATTCCGTTTTTCGCGTGTTGTTTGCTTATTTTGATGCATCTATGGCTAGTATCGGGGGGTATGAACCATGGAAAAGTTGGAATACAGTAGATATTACACCAATATAAATAAAGAATGAGTTCACAACATTACCAAAAGTGGTGATTTATTTTCTTATACTAACAGAGCTTACGAGATTTTCTGTTGAGTTTTGTGTTGTGAAGTTCTCATGTTTTGGGTAAGGATTTGATGGACTATGGAATAAGGAGTGGCAAGAGCCTAAGCTTGGGGATGTCCATGGCACCCCAATATAATATTCAAGCATACCAAGAGCCTAAGCTTGGGGATGCCCCGGGAAGGCATCCCCTCTTTTGTCTTCGTCTATCGGTAACTTTACTTGAGGCTATATTTTTATTCACCACATGATATGTGTTTTGCTTGGAGCGTCTTGTATGATTTGAGTCTTTGCATTTTATTTTGCCACAATCATCCTTGCTGTACACACCTTTTGAGAGAGACACGCATGAATCGTGATTTATTATAATACTCTATGTGCTTCACTTTTATCTTTTTAGAGCACAGCGGTGGTTTTATTTTATAGAAATTGATGAACTCTCTTACTTCACTTATATTATTTTGAGAGTCCTTAAAACAGCATGGTAATTTGCTTTGGTTATAAAATTAGGCCTAATATGATGGGCATCCAAGAGGGATATAATAAAAACTTTCATATAAAGTGCATTGAATACTATGAGAAGTTTGATTCCTTATGATAGTTTTGAGATATGAAGATGGTGATATTAGAGTCATGCTAGTGAGTAATTGTGAATTTGAGAAATACTTGTGTTAAAGTATGTGAGTCATGTAGCATGCACGTATGGTGAACCGTTATGTGATGAAGTTGGAGCATGATTTATTTATTGATTGTCTTCCTTATGAGTGGCGGTCGGGGACGAGCGATGGTCTTTTCCTACCAATCTATCCCCCTAGGAGCATGCGCGTAGTTCTTTATTTTGATGACTAATAGATTTTTTCAATAAGTATGTGAGTTCTTTATGACTAATGTTGAGTCCATGGATTATACGCACTCTCACCTTTCCGCCATTGCTAGCCTCTCTAGTCCCGCGCAACTTTCGCCGGTACCATACACGCACCATATATCTTCCTCAAAACAACCACCATACCTACCTATTATGGCATTTCCATAGCCATTCCGAGATATATTGCCATGAAACTTTCCACCATTCTGTTCTATTATGACACGCTCCATCACTGTCATATTGCTTTGCATGATCATGTAGTTGACATCGTATTTTTGGCAAAGCCACCGTTCATCATTTTTTATACATGTCTCTTGAGTCATTGCACACCCCGGTACACCGCCGGAGGCATTCATATAGTCATATTTTGTTCTAGTATCGAGTTGTAATTTTTGAGTTGTAAGTACATAAAAGTGTGATGATCTTCATTATTAGAGCATTGTCCCATGTGAGGAAAGGATGATGGAGACTATGATTCCCCCACAAGTTGGATGAGACTCCGGACGAAAAAAAGAGGCCAAAAAATGAGAGAATGCCCAAATAAAAAATGAGATAAAAGAGAGAAGGGACAATGTTACTATCCCTTTACCACACTTGTGCTTCAAAGTAGCACCATGATCTTCATGATAGAGAGTCTCCTATGATATCACTTTCATATACTAGTGGGAATTTTTCATTCTAGAACTTGGCTTGTATATTCCAATGATGGGCTTCCTCAAATTGCCCTAGGTCTTCGTTAGCAAGCAAGTTGGATGCACACCCACTTAGTTTCTTTTTGAGCTTTCATAAACTTATAGCTCTAGTGCATCTGTTGAATGGCAGTCCCTACTCACTCACATTGATATCTATTGATGGGCATCTCCATAGCCCGTTGATACGCCTAGTTGATGTGAGACTATCTCCTTCTTTTTGTCTTCTCCACAACCACCGTCTATACCACCCATAGTGCTATGTCCATGGCTCATGCTCAAGTATTGCGTGAAAGTTGAAAAAGTTTGAGAACGTCAAAAGTATGAAACAATTGCTTGGCTTGACATCGGGGTTGTGCATGATTTAAATATTTTGTGTGATGGAGATGGAGCATAGCCAGACTATATGATTTTGTAGGGATAAGCTTTCTTTGGCCATGTTATTTTGAGAAGACATAATTATTTTGTTAGTATGATTGAAGTATTATTGTCTTAATGTCAATATTAAACTTTTGTCTTCAATCATACGGATCTAAACATTCATGCCGCAATAAAGAGAATTACATGGATAAATATGTTTGGTAGCATTCCACATCAAAAATTCTATTTTTATCATTTACCTACTCGAGGACGAGCATGAATTAAGCTTGGGGATGCTTGATACGTCTCCAACGTATCTATAATTTTCGACTATTCCTTGCTATTATATTATCTGCTTTGGATGTTTTATGTGCATTAATATGCTATTTTATATGATTTTTGGGACTAACCTATTAACCTAGAGCCCAGTGCCAGTTCCTGTTTTTTTCCCTCGTTTTAGAGTGTCGCAGAAAAGGAATACCAAAAGACATCCAGAGGGCTTGGGGTGCACGTCAGGTAAGCCACGAGGCAGCCACAAGGTCGGGAGGCGCGCCCAGGGGGATAGGGCGCGCCCCCACCCTTGTGGGCCCCTCATTACTATATCCCAAAACCTTCCAGGAGAGCCACGAAGCCACTTTTCCACCGCCGCAACCTTATGTACCCGTGAGATCCCATCTACGGACCTTTTGCGGCGTCCTGCCGGAGGGGGAATCGATCACTGAGGGCTTCTACATCGACACCGTTGCCTCTTCGATGAAGCATGAGTAGTTTACCACAGAACTACGGGTCCATAGCTAGTAGCTAGATGGCTTATTCTCTCTCTTTGATTCTCAATACGATGTTCTCCTCAATGTTCTCGGAGATCTATTCGATGTAATACTCTTTTGCGGTGTATTTTCCGAGATCTGATGAATTGTGGATTTATGATCAGCTTATCCATGAATATTATTTGAATCTTCTCTGAATTCTTGTATGCATGATTTGATATCTTTGCAAGTTTCTTCGAACTATTGATTTGGTTTGGCCAACTAGATTGGTTTTTCTTGCAATGGGAGAAGTGCTTAGCTTTGGGTTCAATCTTGCGGTGCTTGATCCTAGTGACAGAAGGGGAACCGACACGTATTGTATTGTTGCCATTGAGGATAACAAGATGGGGTTTTCATCATATTGCTTGAGTTTATCCCGCTACATCATCTCATCTTACTTAATGCGTTACTCTATTCTTATGAACTTAATACTCTAGAGGCAGGCAGGAGTCGGTCGATGTGTGGAGTAATAGTAGTAGATGCAGGCAGGAGTCGGTCAACTTGATACGGACGTGATGCCTATATTCATGATCATTGCCTTAGATATCGTCAAAACTTTGCGCTTTTCTATCAATTGCTCGGCAATAATTTGTTTACCCACCATAATTATTTCTATCTTGAGAGAAGCCTCTAGTGAAACCTATGGCCCCCGGGTCTATTTTACATCATATTAGTTTCCCATCAACTTGCCAATTTCTGTTGCTGTTCCACTATTTTGCAATCTTTTACTTTCTGTTCCATAAACCAAAAATATTACTTTACCGTTTATCCATCTCTATCAGATCCCACTTTGCAAATAAGTGTGAAGGGATTGACAACCCCTTTGTCGTGTTGGGTGCAAGTTGGTGTTTGTTTGTGCAGGTATTCGGTGGCTTGAGTGTTGTCTCCTATTGGATTGATACCTTGGTTCTCAAAAGCTGAGGGAAATACTTACTCTACTTTGCTGCATCACCCATTCCTCTTCAAGGGACAAACCAACGCAAGCTCAAGAGGTAGCAGTCTCTAACACCGTAGTTAGGATTTCCTACAAAGTAACCACCTGCAAGTTAGTGTTGCCAAAACGCTATCGATGTCGAAGGTGCATCATGTCTCTTAGAACAGATAAGATAATTGTAGTCGATGTTTGTACACGTCTATCGGGGACATATAAATACCCAACTCAACGTCAATGAAAAACTGCTCTATTCACTTCAATCTTTCTTTTTATCCCTACATCAACGATCCTCGCAACAACACCGATGGTCGTCATGCTTGAAGCACTGATAACTCAGGACATGTGGGGGCAATGACGCACGTGTCGTGGTGCTGCGGAGAAAGGCGCCCTGACGAGACAGGTGGTGACAATGACGAGATTTATGCTGGGAGGCGAGAGAGAGAGTAGAGCAGGTAGGAATTGGAGGACGGGGGGCTGGGGGAGACCGAAGAACTTGCTATTTTTTAAATAATACATTTTTAAATTAATTTTCATAAATATTACGCCGGATACATCATTTTATAAAATTGCACCATCGTCTTGCTGCTTACCGATTGGATCCAGTCGGTCTAGAGGTAGCCGACTGGAACCCAGTCGACTTGCTGCTGGCTGATTGGCCTCCTATCAGCCTTCTGGTGACCAACAGACCTATCGGCCACTAGTACAGATCCTATTGGCCACCTGTTGGCCGACTGGAGCTAATCGGCCAGCTGTATGCGGATTAGTACTAATTGGCCAGCTGTAGGCCGACAGGTGCATGCACGGATTTTCTACCTCGTACGTTCCCCGCTTATATCTCGGCCGCCATTTCCCGCCATATTTTCCCACTTTGCTCATTCCCGCCATATTTTGCCGCTCTCTACTTCCCGCCATATTTTCCCGCTTTACTCGTTCCCGCCATATTTTCCTTCTCTCTAGTTCCCGCGAGTATCTCCTGCCATATTTTCCTGCTGCCAAGTTCCCAGCTTTCTTTTTGTTCTCAACCTATAAAACACCCTCGGCACTAACATTGGTAAGAATTCTAGTGTAGTCTATATCCTTTTGATCGTAGTTTTCACCCTAGTATGTCCAAATGTCTTCTGGATTTAGCCGCCGATTTCAGGGTAGACAACACATTAGTTCCGTGGGACAAACTAATTAGTACTGACACCCTACTGAATGAGCTGGCTCATGCATTAAGTAGGTGCGGGTGGCCTTCCAAGACCTTTGAGGAGATACGGGAAGATCTTCTGAGGTTGCGGGGAAGATGGATGAAGCAACAATCTATGAGTGAAACATACCTAAAGGTTGCACCAAAACATACTTTTTTATGGACTGGCGACAGCGAGGATGAAGACGATATCTTCATCTTGTCGGTCAAGAGTTCTGCATCGTCGAAGGGCAAGAGTTCTTCATCATCGAAGGGCAAGAGTTCTTCATCATCGAAGGGCAAGAGTTCTTCATTATCGAAGGGCAAGAGTTCTGCATCGATGGAGGATGACGATGATGACTTCATGTAGTTTTTATGCGGTATGTTGTAAGTTAAGTCGTACGTACCGTTTAATTTAGATGTAGTTGTATCTAGTTGTTTGTACTATCTTATTGTACGAGCATTATGTTCTATCTAAATATGGTGTAGTTCGGATAACAGAGTACTAAAATAGAGTAGGCATATGTCTCATACATAAGTACATAGTAATTTGTCTCATACATAGAATAGACATAAGTCTCATACAGAAGTAGGTGGTCATGTCTCTACTGATAGATAGAAGCGTCACTGACGACGTCTGCCCTGGCGCGCAGGGGATCTCGAGGCGTCGTCCATCCCAACCTGTGGGGTGCCTAATGTTATGAGGAGGAATCTCAGACTCGCCCTGGTCATACTGTGTATCCTGTGTGGGGCCAGGTGGAGGAGTCGAAAACATGTTCATCCACTGGGTGTGCTACGACATCTGAGCCTGTATGTTCTCCTCAGGATGTTGATCACTCCCCCGCATATCATGTGATGCCAACATAGATGCCTGATATCCGTAGTCTCCTGCACGATGGAACGTTAAGTCATGAAGAATGAGGTCGCCTCAATTAATATTGAAAACAACAAATATGAAGAGACATACCTGCTGGCTGTGACGACTACTCTGGCTGAAACACGAAGCTCGACGAGGGACCCTGCTGCTGTGGAGAAAACACAAAGCTTAACGAGGGACCCAGCCGCTGTGGAGAAAACACGAAGCTCGACATGGGACCATAGTGATGTGGGTGCTGCCATGTCGAACTGCCAGGTTGGTCAGGAGGGGGGTGGCCTGGTCGTCGGCAGATGTGCTAGACGTGGACGTGGCCGATGTCGGTGCAGGGAGGGACGCGGTTGCTACTGCTGCTGGTGCTGAACAACGTCACTTCTCCGGGTGCACGTGATAGCCTCGTAAACAGCCCGTATCTTGTTCTGCATGCGTTCCAAGAAGGCCTGTAGCACATGCCGGTGCTGAAGAAGAGGTCTAGAAGACAGTGATCATCCGAAGGCGGTCACGTCGTTATATTGTTCGTGTGTCAAGCGAGCCTGAAAATTTTTATGACGATTATTAAGTATGCACGTCAAAGTATGTGACAACTTTACTTAAAGAAAATATATCTTACCGCGTACTGCCTAGAGCCCGAAGTATCATACCTCGGGTGCATATCCGACGGAGTAGGGTCAGGTATCTCCTCTGAGTGAGAGTGCTCAACAATGTGTAACCGTGTTCTGGTCATGTAGCGCCGCAAATAGAGATTGAATTCATTGAGATCAAAATCGTGATTCTCGTGCCATATGTAGCGACCAGACCTCAAATGGCCTGTGCTGCTGTGCACCAGTGTCATCCCTGGATCAGTAATGCTGACACGCACAGTACAAATGGAGGATTTATAACAGAGTAGCAATCACACACTTATTAGATCGAATAACTCCGAAGAGTTTAAGTATAATAAACATGGCTTAAGGCCATCTAACAACGATAACAGCGGAAGACGTGGAAGATAAGTGAGTCCATCAACTCCAGCGGCATCACTGAGTATAAGACCACGACCTAAAGCACCTTACTCGTCGTCTGAAAAGTCTGCAACATGAAACGTTGCAGCCCGAAAACGGGTCAGCACATAGAATATGCTGGCAAAGTACACATACAGAGAAATGAACAATAATAATGCTATACTACATGCATATATGGCTGGTGGAAAGCTCTATGGTTACAGTTTTGCGAAAAGCCAATTTTATCCTACTGCAAAGGAATAAATTTTATTTAACTATCATGGTGGTTGAAACATTGAGAAGGTACCTCCAACTCAATCCCAATTAAGTATCATCATTAACCCAACAAAATTAATTATAAGTATCACGGTGATGAGATTCAAATGATAATCCAGGTACTAGATACTCAAGTTGTCCATAACCGGGGACACGGCTAACCATGATTAGTTTGTACACTCTGCAGAGGTTTGCGCACTTTTCCCCACAAGACTCGATCGCCTCCGCTTGATTCTCGCACTACATGATATTTGAGAAACGGATGACCGAGACACAGTCTTTCAGAAACAATCACTCTTTACTCTGGATGGACCGGTACACCTACTTTCCCCTACATCTGCTAGTCCACCTCTTCAAGAGATCCTGTAACCTACTCAGCTATGCTAGAGCCCATAATAGCTTGCGGCTGCACACGGAAGTTTCTAGCATGAACAATCTTATGATCCCTTTGAGCCTGGGTGGCGGACCTTATACAAACAGACAACACTGGGTTCTCCAGGTGCCTCAATCCACCCAGATGTGAGTTTTAGTTGCCACCTTAAGTTGAACCATTAATAACAATCTCACATCTGTCATGAATATCACTCAAACCCAATCCTCGTCTACGCATAGCATGGCATTGATAAAAGCAACGTAGAAGTAACTCCCAAGGGTTTGAATAGAAAACAGGTAATAGGTACTACCTCAACTACTTCCCAATACCCACAATTTATTTAGATCCTAATCATGCAATGTGTTTGAGGAAAACAGATCTAATGCAATAAAACTGGGTATGAACGGGGTATGATCAAAGTGTTACTTGCCTTGCTGATGATCCGCAAAACCTAGCGAGTCGAAGTAACAAGCGGCACACTCCGGGTACTCTATCGCAAAACAAACAAGCATACAATCAGTACTCATCTAATGCACAGGTAAAACTCAAATGAAAGATCCAACCAGAAAGTTCAACTTAAGAACTCCGGTTTGCAAAAAGAATCAACTCGAAAGAAGCAACGAAAGTCAAACGGCGAAAGAAAACTTCGTTTGCTAATCTGGATCTAGGTCAAATTTTACTATAGCAAAAACTTGTTTGAGTAGGTTAAACGGAAAGAGAATTTCGAGATGAAACTCCAGGCGCTTGAATCGCCTGATTCCGATAAACGAGCGAGAAGTTAAACAGAATCGAATCTGAGAAAATAACGAGAAAATCCGACGAAAAGAAAAAACGGTCGAACGGTTGAATAACGGACGTTCGTTAATCAGAGAAAACCGACGAACGCGTTCGTTAGAACGAACGGTTCGGTAAACGCTCGCAAAATAATAAAACCGAAAAAAAACGATCTAGGGTTTTTTTAAACGAAGGGTTGTTTTTTAAACGAAAACCGGCAACGACGAAACGAGGCAGCGGGCAGTACCTCGTCGGGGCTCCGGCGAGGGCTCCGGCGGGCTCCGGGATCGGCGGCGGGGTGCGGGGCTCGGGGGGGTGCGGGCGAGGTGAGGGGCGGCGGCTCCCGGCGACGAACGCGGCGGCGGCGGCGGCGGGCTACGGCGGCGGCGGCGAGGCGAGTTGCGGCGGCGGCTCAAGTTGAGAGGAGAGAGAGGGGGTATATATAGGAAGGGGGGTCCCGGGGTGGCTTGGGGGAGGGGGCGGCGAGGGGAGGCGTGCGGCGGCCGAACTCGGCAAGGGCGGCGGCGTCCCGTGCGGAGGAAGGAGAGGGCGCGGGCGGGCCGGCGCTCGGCTGGGCTTCGGCCCAGCGGGCGTCGCGCGTATTTTTTTTTAAAATAAGTTCCGCGGAAATAATACGTAGAAAAATAAATAAAAATCAGAAAAATATGTAATAAATTTTCCCCGTCTAGTTAGAAAATCTAGAATAGGGTGAACATTTTTTTAAATCAAAATAATTTTTTTGAAAACATGCAATATTTTTAATGCAATAAAAATTACAAATAAATTCCAAATAATGATTTTAACATTTTTCCTCCAGTATTTCAATTTTTTTGGAGAAGTCATATTTTCTCCTCTCGTTTATTTTTAAAATGAAATATTTTTCCGGAGAGAAAAATAATTAAAGTAAATCCTCGTCTTATTATTTGATGAAAAATCAAATATGGAAATTCGAGAAAATCCCCAACTCTCTCCGAGGGTCCTTGAGTTGCTTAGGATTTATCGAGGATTTGTCAAAATGCAATAAAACATGATATGCAATGATGATCTATGTATAACATACCAAATTGAAAATTTGGGATGTTACACCATAGATGTGTGTTTGCTGTCTCCCATTCAGTAACTTACGGCTCTAGTCTAACTAGCCAGTCAGCAGTTACCCTGGTCATGCCCTTCCTCGTCATCATAAAATTGTGTTGTGTGTTCAACACTTAACTAATGCTTCCAATGGAGTACTGTCAAAGATAATGCAACATAAAAAAACTGGTGAATACATGTGGATGTGTGCTGGCACCGGGTTCTCTGTAGGGGGAGGCAGCTCCAACTCCAGAAGACCAAATTGCCTCATAACCCTCTGTTGTGCCATCTCCTCGACGAAGACATCGAAGATGATCTTCGATTTCGTCATCCAGTAATCTTGGTCCCTTAGAAGCCTACTTAATAGTGGTCACATGGTTCTCTGTGAACATCACCTTGCCGAAAAGCCACATTAAGTAGTCCTCCAGGCTCCGAGTGATCTATTCCGCACTCAACGACGCCGGGAACTTCTGGATCTGCATTAAGCAAAGAGAAAGTTTTAGTAAGGCGCATGTATCCACTACAAAAAAAAGACACATCCGTGACATTTTGGGCCGAACGAAAAAAAATTCTGTCATGCTTATGACACTTCTATGACGATAATTGTGACAAAACCCGGTATCATCATAGATGTGGTGGGCTCCTACTTCTATGACAAAAAATCATGACAGGAAATGGGCTTTTCGTCCTGGGCGGGCCGGAGACGCAGCTGCATGACATTCTTTGGGCCGTCCATGACGAAAAAAACCGTGGTAGAAGCGAGGGCGAGGAAAATATCGGGGAGTTCCCGGTTACAGTGGGTGGTCGGGGGCCAAGCGATGCGTGTTTCTCTGATACACGTACGCACGTGGGTGTGAGGTGTTGGGCTCTAACTGAACCCGAGCGAGGCGTTCGCCTACTAAACCCGAGCGATTGCACTGCATGCTACGCGTTACTAAACCCGAGCGATCGATCGATGGCTGTTAACTGAACCCAATCGAGTGATTCCTTCGCTATTGCTACTAACTGAAGCCGACCAAATCCTGCTGCCGCCTTCCCTTGATGAACAGTGAGCGTTGTTGGGGGGGTTTGGATGAATAGTTCCCGGTGGGGGTTGGATGAACAGGACCCCATGGTGTTGCCACTGGATGAACAGGACCCCGATTGATCGAGCCGGTTGGGGGTGGATGAACAGGACCCCGTGGAGGGCTGGATGAACAGGACCCCGTGAAGGGTTGGTTGAACAGTAGCCGGTGGAGGGCTGGATGAACATCAGCCCATGGAGGGGTGGTTGAACAGGACCCCGTGGAGAGGGCTGGTTGAACAGTAGCCGGTGGAGTAGCGCGCAGTGGAGGCTGGATGAACAGGAGCCCATGGATGAACAGTCGCAGGTGGAGGCTGGAGGAGGTCGACGGTGGATGAACAGTAGCCCGTGGAGGATGGAGGGGGTCGACGGTGGAGATGAACAGTATCCCGTGGAGTCCCGTTTTGCGGTACGCCACACCCCTCCCGATGAACAGGACCCCCGTTTCGACCGTAGCGCTCCAACCAAAGTCCGTTTCCTCCGTTTTGCGGTACGCCACACCCCTCCCGATGAACAGGACCCCCGTTTCGAACGTATGAGGTCCGTTTCCTCCGTTTTGCGGTACGCCAGACCCCTCCCGATGAACAAGATCCCGTTTCGACCGTGGCCGGTCAAACACAAGGCCGTTTCCTCCGTTCTGCGGTACGCCAGGCCTCGTTTCCATCGGCTGTTCCGTCCAAGCCGGTTGGCTCCCACGCGTTCTGCTGCCTCCCGATGAACACGATGCATTCCGTTGCCTCCCCATGAACACGACGACGACGCAGTTTCTTCGTTCCGACCCAGCCATGTACACGAGCCCTGGCCGTACGTATGCGTGAGTAGGCGTTCGAAACCCCGCCCGTATGTACGTACATGGTCGTATTTTCTTTCTTGCACACTGGCCGCTGCACGTACGTGTACATGCTACGTGCGCGCCTCTAATACGACACGTGCGCGCCTCTACATCGACCAATATGTACGTACACGTTCGCGACCGGACCGTGCGTCGTCGTCATGTTCATCCAGCCTCCACCGCTCCTCCAGACCCCTCTGGATGAACAGGATCCCGTTTCGACCGTGGCCGGTTGAACACAAGGCCGATTCCTCCGTTCTGCGGTACGCTAGGCCTCATTTCGATCGGCTGTTCTGTCCAAGCCGGTTGTCTCCCGATGAACATGACGACGACGCATTTTCTCCGTTCCGACCCAGCCATGGACACGAGCCCTGGTTGTACGTATGCGGAGTAGGCATTCGAGACCCCGCCCATATGTACGTACATGGCCGTATTTACTTTCTTGCACCCTGGTTGTACGTACATGTACATGCTACGTGCGTGCCTCTACTACGACACGTGCCCTTCCTTACACGGCCACGGTTCATCGCTGCAGCCTGCAGATAGACCGATCGTATGTACATACATGTTCGTGACCAGAATGACAACGCTACGTACACTTCGACCAGGTGGGTCCCGACTGTCAGGCACTTCCTTGCGTGCGAAGATGTAGCTGGTGGGACCCAACAGTCAAGGGGATAATCAATTTTTTTGCCAGTAATATGGACGCACTTCTTTGCGTGCGAAGATGTAGCTGGTGGGTCCCAGCAGTTAGGGGGGAAACGTTTTTGTCGTGAAATACGGTGGCCTATCCGGTGGGTCCCTGCTGTCAGGTGGAGGAATCATTATTTTCCGCGTAATAAGGAGGCACTTCCTAGCTGCGGGCGTGGACCCAGCTGTCAGCCTCTCCACGTACAGTACTCTTCCGATGGAAGTCGTTCCTTGACCATGTTGACCACGCCGCGCCGAGAGGACCAGGGCGGTGGACGACGGCGAGGCCTAGGAAGGGGACGATGCGGAGCCGGGGAAGACGCGACAGTGGATGCCCACGCGGAGAGGAGTACGAGGGTTCACTGGTTCTGCTGCGGTGTGAGGCTGTCGTCGCCGCAGGGCCTGGCCAGCGGTGGGAATAGTAGGGGGCGGTGAGGCCTCCGCGGCAGCACAGCCGGCCACGGGAGGCAGGAGCATGCGGCACGACTGGCGCTGGTTTGGGCGGCTGGAGTAGGAAAGACATCGTACGGTCACTGTTTCTAGAATCGTTCATATTGACTAAGTTGACAAAGCCCTCCATCCCCGTCAACTTAGTAGGCCCACAAGTCAGCCTCACACTATGGTGGTCCCAGCTAGCACGGGGAGTATTCATTTTTTTGTGCATAATAAGGAGGCACTTCCTTGCATGCGAAGATATAGCTGGCGGGTCCGAGCTGTCAGCAGGGGGAACATTTTTTTGCGAAATACAAAGGCCCTTCCGCTGGGTCCTAGCTGTCAGGTGGAGGAATCATTATTTTGCGCGTAATAAGGAGGCATTTCCTCATGTGCGGCCGTGGACCCAGCTGTCAGCCTCTCCACGTAACGTCCACTTCTGATGGATGCCGTTCGTTGACCAGGTTTACCACGCCGCGCCAAGAGCACCAGGGCGGTGGATGACGGTGAGGCCTAGGAAGGGAACGACCTGAAGCCGGGGAAGACGCTGCAGTGGATGCCCACGCTGAGGGGAGTACGAGCGCTGACTGGTCAGCTGCGGGGTGAGGTTGCCGTCGCCGGAAAATAACAGGATGTGTGGGTGGGTAGAGGGATGGCCTGGCGGCAGCACAGCCGGCCACGGGAGGAGGGAGCAGGCAGTCCCGCCGGTGCTGGTTTGGGCGGCTGGAGTAGGAAGGTCAGAGATTGAAGAAGCAAGGCGGCCGTTGGATGGACATCCAACAGTCACTGCTCTGTTTTGACTAAGTTGAGAAAGCCTTGCGTATGCATCAAAAATTGTTTTAGGACAGTGTCATCATGAACCTAGTAGGCCCAGAAGTCAGCCTCCAAATCGGTGGAAAACAACATACAACCCATTAGCCATTATTTTCAATAATTTACAGCCCGTTTGCTAATTCTTGAGGACATTTTGAAGCCTATATTCTTTTTATTAGCATTACAGACCATATATTCTGGGCACTGCTAAAAAATTCAACAAAATTTTTCATATTTCGGTGGGGCCCGAACTCTTTTAATCACGAAATTTTGAGTCACGTTAAAAATAATTTTTTAAAAATTATATCAAAATTAACTTCAAAAAAATTATTCGCCAAAAAATGAATGAATTTAAATATTTACTAAGATGCCCGTGCGTTGCACGGAACATGAAGATGCATTTGTATGAGTAGTTTATCTTGTGGGAGAAAAGTTTGAACGAGGGTAGGCCTTATCTGCAAATGTGGAGAGGAGTGCGGGTAAATTGTCATAGTTTCCTTCCAATCCGTTAGATATAGATCGGACGGCCTATATTGCTGGATGGCAGGCACACCATCATCACCAACTCTACTTTTTATAAGAGTAGAGAAATCCAGAAAAAAACGATATTTTAATGTAATTTCCGGTTGGCTTTGGTTTTAAAACTTACATCCCATTTCTTACAACTTATAGACCATTTTCTGGGGAAGCCCATTTCTTACTACTTACATATCCCTCCTCGTCTTGAAAGATTTGTGGCCTAGTAGGGCTGAGAAAAGCAAGTAGGCCTCGGTTGGGTATTCTCCAAAAAAAAGAACTGGGCTAGCCATTTTCAGAAAGAAAAAAGATATCAACTGGGCTCGTCATGTGCTTAAATAAAAGCGTAAGCATGGGCTAGACGGGCCACAACCCCTGCACAGCGCTCAGTTGAGCTCCGTCTCTAAAACGAAAAAACAACTGGGCGAGTTGCTGCGTCCCTGATGTTATCTGCTCGTTGTGTAATTTTCTTGTTTATTGACTACATTGAAAATGGCGTGGGACCTACTGTAGTTGTCAAACAATTAGGAGGAAGTATTTTTTGGCTTGTAGGAGTAATAACGAGGCCCTGCTTGCGTAATGCAATGACCCTGGTGGGTCCGTACTGTCAGCCTCTCCTGACTCCTCTCGGTTGTTGACCATGTTGACAACACCAGACGGCGGCTGGCACAGCGAGCGAACCAAGGCGGAGAACGACGGCGAAGCCTCGGACGGGAAGGAACCTGAGCAGTGGAAGGTGCGGCAGTGTAGTGGCAGGCGGAGGGTAGTATGAGGGCAACAACATGTAACAGAAGCTTACAAACAGTACAAAAAGCCCAAGGATTAATTGTTCATCAAATTTAGACAAGACCCAGATTCAACATGGCAATAACATCTAACCCAACCACTCTTTTTCGTAGTCACAAACAAATGGATCGGTCTGATCCAGAAAATCAACATCCTGTGCAAAAAAATTATTGGAGGATGACTACAAGTTGTTGTAAATAGAAGCCGAGCACATTCAAAAGCCCATTTGTCCACCTGAAACTTCTTTTTTTGCTGTTCAGCATGTCCGTCCGTGAGAAATCTCTTTATGAAAAACTTAAGCCTCATGGACAATAGTAACCTCGCATTCAACAGGGAGAATGTGACAAAACTTCTGTTTGCCAGGTTGGATGCATATCCATCCATCGTTATTGTCCTCAAACGAATGTCATGAGAACTGAGAAAATCCTAGTGCTTATTACGCCACCGATTGGTTATACATTTTTCTCCATGTGGTAGCAGTGCCTAAGTAGACATGAAGATTGAAAACAGTTAAGGTATGAAAAAAGAGTATGTCGAAAGAGCGACATCCGAACAGTTAATTCTAGTACAATATATATGGGCTTTCAATGTGCATGAAATCATCACCTTTATATATAAATTCTCCAGAGATCGAAAGCATCGCAGCAAGCCAATAATTATGTTCAGATCAAAACTAAAAATTCTGATATATAAGATCTTGACAGAATCCAGCAACATTGATAGGCTATCCATGGACGAACTCTTCATTGAGCATATTACATAATATTAGTACGCAAAGTGTACTCCAAGATGATATAAAACTTATGCACACAAATGAAAAATGCAGCTTATGATTACAAATGTGTAGATGATAATATATGGTACCTGAAAAAGTGAGGAGCCAAACACCAACTTCCTGTGATCATTAAACGGATCATGAATTACACCCAAGGTCTCCAGTTTGGGCGCAGAGACGACAGTTATTTGCGAAGGTTTATACCAATCATCAAGGAGCAACCTTTGAAGTGAAGGGGCATCTTCGATGATGAGCTGCTGTCCTTCAAAACAAATTCCAATGCTTTTAAGGTGAGGCGTGCCAAAACAATCAGCAAGCGCTCCAGGGCAGGGCAACTGGAGTGGATGATGTTGTGCAGTGAGGCCTCGGATAGATAAACCACCACAAGCGAAAGTTTTTTTAGCAGTGGGAGTCGAAGCATTTGTACCAGATCGTGTGGTAGATGGCACCGTGTGAAGGTGGTGGTGTGGAGAGAGGAGGAAAACCACGAGATAGACAACGGTGGTGTGGGCACAAATTCTTGGTGTGTTCGTGGTACGAAACATTCATGGTAATGGTAGAACTCAAACTGCTGGAGTTTTCTGAATTCAGGGGATGTCAGCCAAGCGTCCACCGTGCAGGGTATGGACAGCAGGTAGCGTGTCGGGATGCAGAGGCATTGAACAGGGCCCTGCTGGTGAGAGGAGACGATGGCTGTGAGGAGATCAAATTCACGAAGGACAGAAATCTGACGACAGTCGAGATTGAGGGGGGCGGTGCGCCATATCGGGCGCCACCGAGTTGAGAGGACTTGTGTGCGGCAGCAATCCTTGGTGGGGAGAAGTGAGATGATCTCCTCAAGGATGACGTCTGGGAGATCGATGATGCGGTCCATCGGAGATTCTACCGGTTCCTCAGATTCGGGTGGGGGGGGGGCTCGCCGCTTCTCCCCGCGCTGCCGGGTGCGGGATCTACAACCGGCATCGCCGCTGGCGGGAGCCTCATCTTCTACGCGCTGGTGCCAGCCGACTCCATTTTACTTGCGGGCGTCGCACCGAGCTCACGGATTTGAGCAGAGTAGCCAGAGACGAGCCTAATGGCAGTGCGAGTGGGGAAGAAGGAGGGCTGGGGTTTTCTGTACGAGTGGAAGAAGAGGAGCATGCGTTTTCTGTACGAGTGAGGAAGAAGGTGAGCGGGGGTTTTCTGGACGAGTGAGGAAGATGGGGAGCGGGAGGAATTGGGGCGATACGGAAGCGGGAGAGCGAGCTGCAATATAAGTGGAAGCGAGGAGGAAGGAGGGTTTTTCTGGGATCGCCCCTCTTCAAGAAATATCGGCTTCTCCTCGCAAAAAGCAAAAACGAATGGGCTTTAAGATGGATAGGCTTTTGTATCGGCCCAGTCGGCTGCCCGTGTTTCGTACTGGAGGGCCTTGTGCTAGAGGCAGCCCGAGACACTCTCCAGCTTATTGCCCATTCGAAAGAAAAATAGAGACTCCTCCAGCTTATGGCTACTCATCGGTAACCTTTTTCAACTTGGTATCCACCAAATTAGAGGATGCGGTACTGGATGCAGACACTCACACTGGTGGTGCAGCGCGGAAAAGTGAGGTGTCAAATAATAGGCCTACAATATATTTACTAGATTATGAAGGTTCACAGGCTAGTCAACATTCACATTAAACTAAGCTTCAGAAGATATGGTATGCATACTAACATTCAGAAGAACAAAAGTTCAACATGTTTATGCATCTCAATGATTCACCATACTATAACCAATACAAAGCTGTGAGAAGGTATGGAAATAAACAAAATAGGTTGATGCTTCTCTGAGAAAAGGGCCTCCCTGCACACGCATTAATTTCCTGGGCATGCTTGTTTCTTCTCAATGTTGCGAGCACTTTGAGCATGTTGGCAACTCCACAGCTAGCTAGCTGCCTCATCTTGCAATTGATGCTGACACATTTGCAGCAAACTGATGACCCACAAGTATAGGGGATCAATTGTAGCTCTTTTCGATAAGTAAGAGTGTCAAACCCAATGAGGGGCAGAAGGAAATGACAAGTAGTTTTTAGTAAGGTAATGTCTGCAAGTGCTGAAATTGTAAGTAGCGGGTAGTTTGATAGCAAGATAATTTGTAACAAGCAAGTAACGATAATAGTAACAAGTATGCAGCAAGATAGCCCAATCCTTTTGAGGCAAAGGACAGGCCAAAACGGTCTCTTATGGTAAGCAAAGCGTTCTTGAGGGTACACGGGAATTTCATCTAGTCACTTTCATCATGTTGGTTTGATTTGTGTTCGCTACTTTGATAATTTGATATGTGGGTGGACCGGTGCTTAGGTGTTGTTCTTAGTTGAACAAACCTCCTACTTATGATTAGCCCTCCCGCAAGCATCCGCAACTACGAGAAAAGTATTAAGAATAAATTCTAACCATAACATTAAACTTTTTGATCCAATCGGTCCCTTACGGAATAGCGCATATACTGGGGTTTAAGCTTCTGTCACTCTTGCAACCCATCATCTATTTGCTACTCCACAATGCATTCCCTTAGGCCCAAATATGGTGAAGTGTCATGTAGTCGACGTTCACATGACACCACTAAGGGAATCACAACATACATACTATCAAAATATCGAACACATATCAAATTCACATGATTACTTGCAACATGATTTCTCCCGTGACCTCAAGAACAAAGGTAACTACTCACAAATGATAAACATGCTCATGATCAGAGGATTATTAAATAGCATAATCAATCTGAACATATAATCTTCCACCAAATAAACCATATAGTAATCAACTACAAGATGTAATCAACACTACTAGTCACCCACAAGCACAAATCTATAGTTCCGGTAACAAGATTGAACACAAGAGATGAACTAGGGTTTGAGATGAGATGGTGATGTTGAAGATGTTGATGGAGATTTCCCTCCCCAAAATGGGAGAGTTGTTGGTGATGATGAAGACGATGATTTCCCCCTCCGGGAGGTAAGTTCCCCCGGCAGAATCGCTCCGCCGGAGGGCAGAAGTGCTCCTGCCCAAGTTCCGCCTCGAGACGGCGGCGCTCCGTCCTGAAAGCCTTCTTCGTATTTTTTCTAGGTAAAAATGGCTTATATACCAGAAGATGCGCACCGGAGGTGGGCCGAGGAGGGCACAACCCACCAGGGCGCACCTGGGCTCCCTGGCGCGCCCAGGTGGTTTGTGCCCACCTGGTGGGCCCCCTCTGATAGTTATTTGCTCCAATAATTCTTAAATATTCCATAAAAAATCTCCACGAAGTTTCAGCTTTTTTGGAGTTGTGCAGAATAGGTGGCCTGACGTATCTTTTCCAGGTCCAGATTTCCAGCTGTCGGAATTCTCCCTCTTTGTGTGTTCCTTTTAAATTATGAGAGAAAAGACATTAGAATTACTCCAAATAGCATTATTATGGATAAAAACATTATAAATAGCAGTAAGAAAACATGATGCAAAATGGACATATCACAAACACATGAGGCACTAGAGATGACTCAACATGAGTCCATATTGTGCAGTTCCCCTGAAATCATCTTCATTGTCCTGAATCTGAAAAGATAGGAAAACAATAGCTATACTTAAACGGTGTTGCATAAAATAGTAGCACATATCAATAGCTCGACATGACAAAACACAATCATCTGGACAAAGGGGATACTGACCTACCTGAGGAAGATTATATATAATTTCATAAGTCCTTGGCTGATTTCCACCTTCGGCTGCACTACTTGTTTGCTCCTTCACACCTGACAGGATCGTTCCGCACTGCAATTAGCAAGTCAACGTACGAATAAGCTTATTTCATCTTGCAGTGGTCATTGTAGTTATGGGCACTGGAGCACCATGAGGTTAGCTGACAGCAGGTAGATGCAGCCATATAATTTTTTGCGGTGCTACCAAAATTGAGGTTTGTATCCTTCCCGTTATGAGAATTCTTCTTGAAGTCGGCAGAATGTAATGGCTTGTCCTTTGCATCGAACTTGCCTTTTCCCTGAGATTTGTTCTTGTTGTTTTGGGGCTGGTTGGGCTGGAAGTTCTTCTCGTGTACCATGTGGGCACTAGAAGCTCCCTCAGCGACCCGAGCACGTGTGTCTTTTGCTCTCGCCCTCTCTTCAAAATCAAGAGTGCTAATGAGATCCGAAACGGAAAACTCATGTCTCTTGTTTTTCAGAGAAGTAGCAAAATTGTTCCATGAAGGTGGAAGGTTGGCAATGATGGTCCCAGCAAAAAATTTGTCCGGCAACACACACTTAAAGTACTCAAGTCCCTTAGCAAGTGACTGTATCTCATGAGTCTGCTGAACAACAGAGCGCTCATCAGTCATCTTGTAGTCACAGAATTGCTCCATGACGTACAACTCGTTGCCAGCGCCTGAGGCCCCAAATGTGGCCTCGAGCGCAGCCCACATGTCTTTGCCGCTGTCAAACGACATATATGAATCCACAATGGAATTGTCAAGAACACTCAGCAGGGCGGCTTTGAAGAGGGTATCCATGTTCTCAAAAGCTTCCTGCTGTGTAGGATTAAGATCGCCCTGAGGCTTACCCTAGGTGGCGTCATAGCAGTACATGATCTGAAACCAATATACTGCTCTTGTGCGCCACCTTTTATATTGCACCCCCCTTAAAAGTAGGCGGCTTCAAAAGCGTAGTAAAATGACTCAGAGTAAATTGCCTATAATCAGGTTTTTGGATTGGATTGTTGAATATATGAGCAATTTACTATGATATTTAATCCGACTCAATAGTAAATAGATCATGATGACAATTGCAAAGATCAAAGTAATGATGCGGACTAAACCAGAAGGATAGAATCACATACTGTACAGCAGGAGCAGAACCGTTGTGGTTGATGTTGTCACTCATGTCGTTGATGAAGAGGTTACCGAGGTGGGGGAAGAAGGCTGTCGTTGAGGAAGTCGTCGCTGGCAGCGGTCGCAGGAGTGTGCTCCCCAAAAACCTGATCGCCCATCTCCTGTACAGGATCACGAAAGGCGGGGTTTGGAGGACTGCTGTCCCTTCTTGCGGTGCACGTCGGAAGGAGGGATGGAGAAGAACTGCATGGCGGCGCTATGATGTGGAACGGTGCGAAACCATATGATACAGCGGTGGCTAGGGTAGAGCCTATCAGGTTAGTCGTGCGAGTAAGACCAAGTATAATAGTAAGCCTTTGGCCCAAACCCCACGTCCAAGTCAATAATAGCCCTACTATCGAAAAGAATCAGAAACGGTTGTGTAATTAAGGTGTCCGTTAATTATTAATTAATGACATAATAAATTTTCTGACCAATAAAAATATAGACCACGTGCATAGCTTTTGTCCTTGGATAGGCTCATTCCCGAAGAGTGCGTGTGTAGGTTTCCTATTATCATGCTCATGCAAATGCTAGAATATATCACATTATAAAGTGGTGCAACTCACACTCACCTAGCAGTATGGGATTAAACTTTAGTCCCACTCACACCACACTTAGAGCATGGTTAATAGTATAGCCAACGTCCGGCTATATGTAGTTGACACATCATGTAGAGCCAACCTAATAGCCTGCTAGTACAATAGTTAATCCCTTTAGTATAATACTATATCATTAATAATGGCCCCACCTTTTGTCTCACAAAGTATGTTGGAGCTCGTGCTACAACCGGCTACAAGTTTACAGTTCGCTTCTCTTCTCTCTCCTTCAACTAAGCACAAATACTATATTTAAATCCTTATAGCCTGCTTATGTCACCTAATTGTAGTACTTGCTCTAAAGTTACTCTCCACCGTGTAGTCTGAAATGCCGGGCATGCAGCGGGAGGTGCCCTCGGTCGGCGCGCCACTTCAACGACGGAAGTGGTGAGAGGTCGCGTCACCCTGACTTGCCATCAATGTGGAGCGGCGGGCTTAGCTGGCACCGGGCGGGAAGCGCACGCAGGAGGGGGGAGGGGTTTTTGGTGGGCCAAGAAGGTGAGAAGCCAACTTGGGATCGGTCCGGACGGGGAAATATCATGTGCTCCCATACTCACTAGTTTCATGCATATGACACTAGTCTATGTTACTACCTTCATAGTGCAAAGTAACATAGTAGTAATGTTATAGATGGCTTCATTTATTAGCTTGTAGACTCATCTTGTCTTGGGAAATGCTATGTTATAGTAACATATTATGTTACCACTTCTCATTAACTACTTGCCACATAAGCAAAATTTTCTTGGAGTGCGCTAAGTTACTCCCACTATAACTAGCCGTACAAGGTGTGGGCTATGTAGAGGGCGTAGTAAGCAAGCTTCTCATCGTTCTGCGAGTTGGCATGACACATCAAATTAGTACTTTTTTTAAATGTACATCAAAGTACCAGTGTAGTAGTGTGCAAAAAGGGCCGACCATGTCCATGGCTACCATCCCATCACGTGCTCCGTCATTGGCCCTGTTTGGATACTCTAACTCAGTTAGAGGTTAGAGTTAGATTCTATCCCTGAACCAACCCTAAACTAACTCTAACCAAAGAGGTGCTTGGATGGCAGGGTTAGATTGACAATAAATGCTCTTTCTCAATCATTTGGCTACTTTGGACCCTATTTCCTGCCGGATTTGGCGCAGAGCGAGCCTAGCCGAGGCAGACGGGGACGCGCCCGGCAAGGAGCCGCGCTGGCCTCTCGCGCAACCCGCCGACCAAATCCGTCGTCCCTGCGCAAGGAGTCACGTTGGCCGAGGCTGACGGGGACATGCCGCGCAAGGAGCCGCGACTGCTTACCGGCGGGCGGATGGGCCGCTCGGAGACGAGGGGGTTGGAATGGGAGGATAGGGTAGGGCTGCTTCCGGCGGCGGAAGGGAGCGTGGATACGACGAGGCGCCTTCACGGGCAGTGCGAGAGGGAGGGAGGGAGAGGACGAGAAGCTTCGAGTAAGTGGAGAGGGATCTGTTGTAGGGAGAGCGAGAGAAAAAGGTGTTTTTAGTGGTCCCAAGGAGAACTAACCCAAATAAGCACCTCTTGGGTGGGTTAGATTTTTTGGGTGGGTTAGATGCATCTAACCCAAACTAACCCTCCCGTTTGGATATTTTCGGGTTAGTTGACTCCAAACTAACCCAAACTAACTCTAACTCATTGAACCAAACAGGGCCATTGAGTATGTGCACGATTCACGTGCCATTCAAGAAAAAAAACTGCGTACATTCCATTAAAGAAAAAATAAAATAAAAACAAACACGCCACCGCGTCATGGTCGAACTTTGATTCGTCCACACGTGGTTCCCGACCCTCCACTAAGTGAACAACTACCAAACACGTCAAATTATCACGTGAGCTGCCTCTTCATCCAACAATGAGCTCCACCATGTACCCGCGCGCGTGTGTTAGGGAATGAGGCACAGAGTACATGCATCCGTGCATGCAATTTTTCTCTTCGTGCACATACTCCTTTTTTTGTGGGTGATTCGTGCCCGTACTCGGCCTATGTTGGTGACCGTTGGTGAGTCTCACTTATCTCTACATCTCAACATGTACATCTACATCTGCATCTACATCTACACTACATCTACATCTACATCTACTATAGTACAACAAGTTTTAAACATGAGACCAGCCATTTTCTTGCATGACACGACCAGTCTGTATCGCTTCTTGCTCCTCATCTCTCTCAAAGTGCGTCTGGCAGGCGATTTTGCCGTCGATTGAGGTCGGTTCTCTCACACTCGGTCTCACATGTTATAAATCTAAAAAGAATACTCTGACCAGCGGACCATTGAAAGAAGTATATTTTTCACCCTCAAATGTAAGTTGATGGACAAATAACCCCCAATTTTGGTATGATTTTTACCCTCAAATCTCTAAAACCGGGTATATCACCCCCTTGAGCGGTTTTAGTGTTCACATGTTAGAGTTTAGGAGGTTTTGATTGTAGACTAGGAATTGACTAATTATTTACACTAATGAAATGGCAACGACGCCGTCGGAAGCCTCGGATGTCGTCGGAGATGTACCCAATGGACCCCGACCTTCCCTACGAGGAGAGCAGATCATGCGGGTGCCTTTCAAGCTGAAGGGGTCATAGGCTACCTCGTCGGCTCGTCGCCCGCCTACCACTAGTCCTCCCAAAGCCTCTATCATTGTCGCGCAGCTCACGGTGGCGCTCATTTGCAGGTGGGCGCTGCTAGCTAGGAGACATAGTTGAGTTAATCGAGCCCTACTTGAAAATCAATTGTGTCCTTGGCCTAAGCTCCACCACTACTAGAAGAAAACTCCTTCAGAGGAGGTCGATGAGAGGCAGCATCGTGCTACCTACATTGGTCGTTTGATTCATAGGTTAGAATGCTATAAGATTTTTTTCCCATGTAATCATGTGTTAATTGGCAATCTAGCATCCACCCAACTTTTTTTCACTTCCTTTGTTTTTCCTGTGTCAAACACTCTGTTTTTTAGGGGAACACTGTCTTAATGCTATGGGATTCAAGTGGACATGCGACTCCAATCCTTTATTTTTCTTTACGAAGAGAGTACTTGCTGATGCAACAACACTGTGTTAATGATGTGCCGCTGCAAGAGCCGCCTATATTAGTTAACCATCCTCTAAAATCATGGACCAACTTTGGCTACTAGTAGTACTAGGTTAGTAGGTGATCTTGCGCCTGGCTCTTCTCCTCTTCCGGAAGTCGAACAATAATGATGGTACTACAGTTGTACTTCTGGCAATCTGACACCAAATGAACTGATGCACGTCCACCGCTTGTAAGGAAATGTTTCTCCTCGTGCTGCGAGCCACCGCGCACGCGTTGGCGAGGGAGCTCATCATCCTGCGAGTTGACGGGACACATCAAAGTTATTTAGTACTCTCTCCAAAAAGGGCCGACCATGTCCATGGCTACCATCCCGTGCTCCGTCATTGAGTACGTACACTATTCACGTGCCATCAAGGAGAAAAAATATTGCGTAGTACTAGGTGCCATGAAGTGCACGACTCACTTACCTACTGCTTATCTCCATTTTCTTGCATGACACATGCACCTTGATGCTAGATGTCCTGCGTGTTGGCAAAAGGATGAACAAAGCTCACGTAAAAAAAAGAGTGGAAGAACATAGGGCCTGTTTGGTACCCAGCCTAAGGTTGCCACGTCTAACCTTAGTCATGCCACAACATCTTAGACATGTGTTTGGTTCTTTGCCACACTTGTGGATTGCCACACTTCTCTAGTTATATGGTCCACATGTCATAGGCTCAATTTTTTGCCAAATCATACCACACTTGTGGTGGCCATAGCCACACTTTTTGTGGCAGCCACACTTTGCCTAAGGTTAGTTGTGGCAAAGGGGCTGTTTGGTTCTAGGCCTAGCATTGCCACACTTTGCCACACATTTTTGCCAAGCTTGCCTAAGGTTAGTTCATCAAATGAGAGCCACAAGTTGGCAAGCCTAAGGGAATCTTGCCTTATTTTGTGTGTGTATGCCACGTGGGGTCCAAGTGTGGCTTGACTAAGGTGTGGCTTGAACCAAACACTCACCTCATAGATTCTATGTGCTGTGGCCATGAACCAACATCCTCATAGATTCCTGACGACCGAGAAGGAGCAAGGAACCTCGCGGTAGAGCGTCTGCACTCATAATATTTTATATTACTCCCTCCGTCCAGGTGAATAAGTCATCTTTGGTTGTGCACCGTGACCAAGAAGGAGGGAAAAATAAGAGAACTTAATGTTTATTTGCTAATTAATAGCATTGCATACAATGAACTAACCACTGCATGTCATGTTTAGTAGTCTCGAGTCATTGAAAACATGCACGCTCCCATCTCTTATTGGTTGATATGTCAAGAAACAAGAAACGAGGTGGGAGTTAATGCACCGCGCCTAAGTGTTTTGGGATTTTTTGGTTTTCGTAAAGTGACTTATACACCTAGACGGAGGGAGTACCTTGCTCATGTAAATATTAAATGCTTAGAGCCAACCTAATAGCCATTCTAAGAGCCAACCTATTATATGAGTATTTTCTATGATGACTCTAAGTGAGGTGGCATCTCCTTATAGCCAACAGCCGGCTACATTGGAGCACTCCGGCAAGGCCTAGAGGCTCATTTGAGAACAAGTACCTCGAGGTTAATTTGACAGACATGACTTATAAGTTGACAGAGGTCATATGACCTTGTTTTGGAAACATGTCGTAAAGGAACGCGATAGACCTTCTTTCAAGTCAATTAGCATGTGTTAAAAAAATAAAAATTATTAAAAAGTAACACAATAGACCTTCAATTAACATGCGTTCAAAAAAAATGTAAAAAATACAAAACAGAGACCTTGATATTAACTAGATGGATGGGTCACTGTAAAGGTTTATTATTATAAACCTTTACAGTGACCCATACCATCTAGTTAATATCAAGTCCACTTCCCAGCCGGTCACCCATCTCATGACTACTCCAGCCTCAGCACAGTTAACTTGGGAGTTCTGTTAGATGAGCTATCAGTAGGGAAGTTGGTCCTTGCTGGTATAGGATGCCTCTTCGTATCATTTATGGTGTACCTGGATGACTGCCTGGTGCCGCCCAATAGCCAATGCCACGTCCCCTGTGAATGTAGAAGCTTACTTCCCTCGTCTAGCTAGTTCGTGCATTTTCCCCTATTTTTTGCCGCCTGCCCACCTATAGAACCGCCTCGCGCTGGCCAATTCCTATCCAAACACCTAGGGAGGCGGTTGAACCGAACAAGTATAACTTGTTTCTAGTGGGTACATTGACGTGGCATCGAAAGGGTGTGATAGCTGACTCTGGCAAAAAAAATTAACTACCACGTTGGCATACATGAGCATGGGGCCCACTTGTCAGCGTGCTGGACGAGGAAGGAAGACAAGACAAATGGAGCATGGAAGGGTTCGAATCGATTGGCTCATGTGTGATGACCACTGGAGCAATCCACTCAGGTACTACATTAAAAAATTAGTGCAAACATGGTCGGTTATACTGTGAGTAGGTGACCGTGCGCTTGGCTCTTCACCTCTTCCGAAAGTCGAACAATGATGATGGTACTACAGTATAGATACTTCTGCCAATCTGACAACGAATGAACCGCTGCACGTCCACCGCCTGTATTAAGCACACTATCATAAAGCAAAAGCTTCTCCTCGTCCTGCGAGCCACCGCACGAGCGTGTGCGACGGAATGGGTCGTACTAGGTGCACATCTAACATAATATTGAGTACATGCACTATTCACGTGCCATCGAGTACATGCACTATTCACGTGCCATCGAGGAGGAAAAATATTGCATAGTACAAGGTGCCATCGTAGTGCACGACTCACTTACGCACTGCTTATCTCCATTTTCTTGCATGACACGTGCACCTTGATGCTAGATGTCCCGCGTGTTGGCAAAAGGATGAACAAAGCTCATTTCAAAAAAAGAGTGGAAGAACATAGATTCCCGATGATCGAGAAGGAGCAAGGAACCTCGTGGTGGAGCGTCTGCACTCATAATATTTTATATTATTCAACGATATAAAATCAACCAATCATCTCCACCGTAGACCGGAAGAGTACGAAACACGGCAGCCCAGTGTAGTTACATCATACTGTACATGGCCAACCCACGCTATCAACATATTTCTTGGCCTCCGTGCGACACCTAGCTCTAGTAATCCACCAGCCCGTATCGCTTCTCGCTCCTCGTCTCTCTCAAAGTGCGGCGGACTGGCGTTTTTTCCGTCTATTGAGGTGGGTTAACTCATCACATGTTAGCGACATGCCAAGAGCATTCTAAAAAAATTACTGTACTCTATTGTTATGCCAAGAAGAGGAAGCGCTTTGACCGATGGACCAAACGAGACAGGCTTGTCGTGCCATGAGTGAGTCCAGTTTCTCGTTTTTAACTTGTTTGGTGTAGTAGTAACACTTGGTTTTGACCATTGATAAGCTTTTATATAGGGCCTAATGTATTCTTCGAGGATGCCTTTGACTATTGATAAGATTTTATATAATTTGAAAATTATATCATTCGAAGATCCTTTCACGTTCCGTTTAAAAAAAGATCCTTTCACGTACGAATTTGACTGTATGCTTTGAGCAACTTGCATGTCCTATACTGCTCCTGTTTGGATACTCTAACTTAGCTAGAGGTTAGACTAACTCATGACTAACCCTGAACTAACTGTAGCCAAAGAGGCGTTTGGATGACAGGGTTAGATTGACAATAAATACACTTGATGGAGAGAGAAAAGTGATTTTTCAGTGGGCCCAATGAGAACTATCTCCAATTGGCACCTCTTGTGTGGGGTAGTTTTTTTGGTGGGTTCAGTGCAACTTGCTCCAATTTTACCCTCATGCTTGGATACTTTAGGGATATTTGAGCCGCAACTAGATCAAACTAACTCTAACCCATGGATCCAAACAGGGCCAGAGTTAGTCTCGGAAAACGAATTAAGCCCTATATACATGGACAGACGGAGTACATGATACTAGCAAACACTCACCATTAGTAGTAGTTCATTGGTTGGTTTCGATTTTTCATTCAGTTGCTGTGCTGCTACCGTCCAATATTCGCGTGTGGTTGTTTCTAGAATAAAAAAAAGGAGGTACTCCCTCCGTCTAGGTGTGTAAGTCACCTAAGATGCAGCAGCGCGACCTAGGTGGCTGCGGATTAGAAGAGGCCAAAGAATCAGACCGAAAATTCTTCTAATCACCGCGCCACTTTTTTCCTCCTAAACCAAACAAAGATTAGCAATGAATCCCTAATTAATAGGGCTGTCGTTTCAACCAACCCATGCAGGCCCATTAAGGTGCATGCAAACTGGGGTCAATCCCTCTCCTAATCAACGTGTTCCTTCTCTGCATGCATAGGTCGCTCATTCTCTCTCGCATTAACTTCCTCCCCCGTGTGGTTCGGCCAAAAAATTTGCTCGCTAATGAACAAGGCAGTGAGGGGAACGAGGACGGAATTTAATGCATTGCGCCTAAGTGTTTTGGGAATATCTAATTTTCGTAAGGTGACTTACACACCTAAACGGAGGGAGTAGTACTTACTGTGGGAAAGGTGAAGTGATGGTTGCTTCGCCCGAGCAACTTATTACTCTGGGAATATGGGAGTACCAGCGGATTCAACGAACAGAGAAATGATGGTTGCTTCGTCCGAGCAACTTACTGTGGCGAAGGTGGGGCTCTGTGATTTGATTGCTCACTAGTCATTTCTACTGCGGCGCAACGACCGGGGCGAATCTTTCCCTGCAGTTGTACACTCAATATTGCTGCATGGCAGGTGGAGCCGGATGAAGGATGTCCCACATGTCGGCGAAACAAAGTTGAAATTTTTCTGGCATTGCTATCAATCCTTCAGGATTTGTTTATGTGTACGCATAATTTTAATGAAATTGTACTGTGATGCTATGAAGGTTTCAACTTTGGTTCCCGTAGGAAAAAAAGGTTTCAACTCAGGATTCATGTGTCCTCTTGCCTCAAGATTATCTCATTACAACATTCCATCAAATACAAATGAAACTACCATGGCTGCTAATGCATCTGAATGGTTCACAGATCAGCGCTAATATTCAGATCACAACTGAAGACAAAGTTGTGAGAAGGTGTACAAATAAAGAAATATATATAATTGATCGATGTTGTTCGTAGGCATGGCTCCATTGGTTCGCAACTAGTTTCACCCAGCTCTGTAGCCAAAAAAGAGGTGTATGGAGGACATCACAATCCGATCATTTTCTGCAGCTCCCCTAAAATCGAGCTGACCATCCCTGTTTGCAAAGATATCCAGTCAGTGTGATTACAATAATAGTGGAACTAGATGATGAAACATAACGCACACAAATAGAAGCCGATCACCTCTGTGATCTCTCTTTAGGACTAACTACTTGTTGGAGAAGATTAGGCACGGAGTTGGATGAGGAGGATAGCAAAACCAATCTCCCTTTCTGCAGTCCCATAGAAATGTAAAAACATTGCTCGTGTGACATTTTGGCGGAACTGCACAAAACACTCTTAAGAAAAAAGTGATTTGTGCAGTTCACCAAAAGGTCGCAATAGCAACGAGGTGAAATGGGTAGCCCTGTTTGCAAAAGGAGGTAGAAAGAAACAATTACTGCCCAATAACACGAGTTGAAGACACATGCGCCGATAGAAAAGAAGCATATTCCATGTAATAAGGGAAAGATAGTAGCATGGTGGTTTATCAAAAATGGTTTGAAGACGAGATTGCAAGATGGAAAGTACGTCGGTCGAGGTGCGTTTTAAGCAAACAACTAAAGAAGATCCACATGCAGCAACGTGGGAAGATGGGCAGTGGAGCAAGGCCAGAGGAAGCTGTACCTGAGTGTTGTGGGGATGTTACTAGGAGGGCGCCGGCGGCCGGGATCTGCCTATACTGCGGCAGTGAGCAAGTGGCGAAGGCCCTACCATGCCGGAGCTTGTTCAGAGAGAACGGCGGGTATCGCAGATCGGGACGTGCTGCCTCAACGCCGTCGAACGGAGAAACGATGCACATCCTCCCTTTCCGCCGGCGGACGGGATGCGGCCGGATCACTGACCAACGGTGAGAGAGAGTGTCCACCGCCGCCTTGTGTGAGATGGTGTGATGAGAGACAAACCCCGGCAGGCAGGCTCCGTTGTATATAGTGGAGCGGATTTTTCCATTTCCCCACGACAATCCTTTTATATTCTGTACGTGCCATTGAGGAATATATAACTTTATTTAGTACTAATGCGTCAAGTCGAACTTTGTTCCGTCTACGCGTGGTACACGACCCTCCTTCGAGTAAACAACTGCTACACGCGTCAAATTATCACGTGGGCTGCCTTTTCGTACAAAAACGAACTCCACCGTGTACCTGCGCGGGTGTGGCCGGGAACGAGACGTGAGTACGTGTGTCCTGCGTGCACCTCTTCTTTAGGTGCAGGTACGCACGTGGGTGGGTGTGAGAGAGATGGTTTGTGCGAAATAGAGGCAATGTGTCAATGATATCTCAAACAAAAAAACATAACATATGCAATGTGTGTGAAACAGAGTCATGAATATATCATATTTAGAGGGAGCGATCCACGAGAAGAGAGTGGAGGGATCATCGGCGTGAGATATCGATAGAATCGAAAACAGGGATGAAGTGTGTGGCTGCGCGATCGATAAAGAGTGTCATCGAATTTGTGCTTGCCCACGTCAAAGATACAAGGTGGCTGGCCTACTGGAATTTGAGAGGGCAGAGGTGCAGTTTTTCTCTGTGGCATGGATACCTACCTACAACGCTCGAATATTGGTTTGTGTGGGGGGGAGGGGGAGGGGGCAGAGACCTAACTATAGAGAGGTAGATCAACTAGTATATGTGTGGAGAAGGAGAGAGACCTAGCTATGTATTGAGGGAGATCAATCAGCATCCATGCATATGTGTAGCAGAGGAATAAGGTTGGGAGAAATACAAAGGTAGAGTATCAGAGGTTGGTGGTGGAGTGGCGTCTCATAAATGGTGGGAGAGGCCTGCTAGAAAAACGGAGGGTACAAGTGCAATATCAATAAGAGAGGGCCGGGGATGTCTGTCTGTCTATGCACGTGCGTGTGAGAGATGGGTCGGGAGGTATGCAAGGATGATGAGGGGAGACAATATGGTTGTGGTAAGCATACGTAACTACATAGGAAGATCAACTGTCGTGTGTCCGAGAAAGGGAGAGACATAACTAGTGAGGTAAGTCTATCGGTGTGTGGGGAAAAAGAATTATAGTTGACCTAGCTATATGTAGGGAGATCGGTACGTATACATGCATGCATGTGTTAGAAGCAAATAAGGTCCGGAGAGACAGACAGGGGAAGAGGGGTGCGGCTAGGAGGTGGTGCGAGAGGCCTACTATGTCGAGGGGGGAGGAGTGTGCGAGTATGAGATCGATGAAAAGAGGGGCGGGAGTGTGCACCTGCGTGGAACCGTATTGGACATAGGGGGCATGGATGGTGAGAAGAGAAGAGGGGAAGTATGCGTTTGTGGTAGGCACACTTGGCTAGAGAGGTATAACGACCGGTGTGTGCCGAAAAGAAGGAGTGGGGGGCCTACACACACCGTGGGTGTACGACCTAAAGAGAAATAACGATCGTGCGCGATGGAGGGGACGCTGAGAGAGCGTGAGAGGGGGGCAGGCATGTGCATGCATGATAGAAAGTTACCGCTAGCTAGCTACAAATAGAAGAGGATCGTGAAGGTGTAAAAGACGAACATAGATCATAATTCATTATAAAAAAGTGGATACGGATACTTGAAGAAGATATCATAATGTAGAACATTGATTATAATTTGGGCTAATGTGCGGCTTTTGCAGCTCAGGGCTAAATACTTGTCATAATGTAGGGGGCGGGGCACTATACTTTGTGTGATAAACACGGTGTACGTATGGAACATGGTTTAGATTATGAATATATAGTTAGTACATCAAATGTACTATTCTTTGGAATCAACATCAAGTGTATTCAAAAAATTGAATTTGAGTTCATATAGTACACATAGTTCATATCTATCTCTATAGTAATCATGTGGTGAGTTGTTAAGGTAATACACGAATGATGGTTGAAGTTGACAATAATCATGATCGTAGATTCTTACTGAAATAGAGAAACGAATTCAAATCAGTTCGAATTGCAGCGATAGTATATACATTTCGAATGCACTAAAATGTTGGTATGAGTAGGTTACATGCATTATACAACCAATGAAAAATTTTAATTGACATAACGTGGATTCATAGCTTTGAATAGCATTTGTATAGTAAAACGGGACAAGACTCTCTCTTTGTGTGGTGTGAATAGTTTTATTTTTTTCGTTTTTTTCGTTGAGGGAAGTGCGAATTGATTTGGTATGTACAAGTACAATATTACACGTTAGGCTTGTCCCTGAAATTCAACTCGGGCCATGTTATATCCCGAAAATTCAGATATCGTGCTCCCAAAACTGGCGCCTTCACAACTCGTGCCTTGCTATCCCGAAACTACAACACGCGCGAAAACTCTCTCCAGCTGCCAAATCCCGACACGTGAAATCCCCCTTCTAACCCTGAGCCGAAAGGGCTGCTAGTTCAAATTGGTGGAGGTACTTTTGTAACACACCCTACATTTTGGACAAGCTTGTCCCTAAGTCATGGTTCCCCCCTCCCATCGCCTCCTTTTCGCCATTCGAAATCCCAGGCCGCCATAACCTCTCCGCTCCAGCCGTGAAACCCCACCCTCCTCTGTCCGCCACCTCACCGCTGCCCAGCCGAAGCCTCTTCCCCGACGACGTCGTCCACCACAACAGCTCGACGTCCCTTATCCACCTCCCCGGATGAGGATCCTCGTCCATCTCGTCGTCCCGCCGGTTCAGCCGCCCCGTCCTCCACCTCCAAGGAGCTGCTCCGATGATCGCCTCATCTATCGCGGCTGCTCCATCCCCACAGCGCCGCCTTAACCTGCTCCACCGGAACCGCAGCATCCTCTCCGACTCCTCGAACGAAGCCGAGGCCTACTCGGCGCCACCAAAGAGGTTGTACACTCATTGCATCGCACCTTCTCCTTAACTCGACCTCCCGGCACCGACGGTGCTCCATCCCGCACCCCCATGGAGCGGCTACCTCGAAGCCGGCGCCGCGGGCGACATCTCCATGGCGGCTCTCCCCCAGTGCGAGGCCCCTTCGGCGGGGGATTCCATACCAGCCGGATCTGCTGCTGCTGCTCTGGCTCTCGCTCGCTTGCTCTCGCAGCTGCTGCTGCTCCGGCTCTCGCTTGCTTGCTCGCGCAGCTGCTGCTGCTCCGGCTCTCACTCGCTTGCTCGCGCTGCTGCTGCTGCTCTCCCCCTCGCTCGTGCTGCTACTCTGCTCCGATTTAGCTACACTTCAATCGACTGAATCGACTTTTGGGTCAGTCGATTTTCAAGCGGTGGGGGGGCTCGCCGGAGTTAAGGAAGAACCACCCGCAGCGGGGAGGGGGGCTCGGTGGTGGGGAGGTGGCATGGGGATCGCCGGAGAAAAAGCTCGGTGCGGGGGGGCCTAGAGGGCTGGCCGGGGTGGCGGTGGGGAGTTGTTTCGGGGCGGCGAGGAGGCGGCGTACCGGCGGTGGGGAGTTGTTTCGGGGCGGCGAGGCAGCGGCGTACCGGCGCTGGGGAGTTGTTTCGGGGCGGCGAGGTGGCGCGGGGGCCGGTGGTTCGGCCAGTGGTGGCTGGCGGCTCAGGGGGGGTGCAGGTTGAAGATGAACTACAGGCCCTCCCTAAACTACATGTGAAGTGCCTCTCTGCTACCATTGCGTTTAGTTTCAACAGTAACATTCAGATTCCATAGTAAATTTCAGTTTCGACAGTTAAGTTCACAGTCAACAGTTTTTACCTCATCTGTTGTAGCCAGGTGGTTTTTGGTAATGTAAATTTTATGAGCATAATTGGTTTGGTGCCAAAAATAGGCATGCCAATGTTTGGCATTGTGCCAAATATTCGCTACTACTTGGTTGGTTACCGAGTTGTCTTGCCTATCTCACATAAAGTTGCCAATATTTGGCGAGTCTTGGTATTGCCAATATTTGGCAATTCCAACATTTGGCTAGCCAAATATTGGCAGCAAGCCAATCATGCTCGTAAATCTATCACTTTTTGGTAATGTAGTTTACATCATCTATAGGAGATGCTATTAGAATCCCACTTGAGATTAATGATGTCTGTCTTGTGCTGCTTCAGCCTCGACGTCTTACAGCTCACCGGAGCTTCTCCAACGATGGAACATCCATCACAACAGAGCAGTGCCCTGGACGCCATCTACAGATTCCTCAGATCTTCCTCCACACCTCCGACAGCCACCTCTGCCTCAACTTCTTCAGCGACCAACCCAATGATGCTGAGGTCGACACGGCTACGGCAAAGAGGTTGTACACTTGTCGCATCACTTATTACTCTACATTCATGACGATCCATTAGGGCTATTTTGGTTCAACAGAAAAACATAGCAATAGGAAATTTTCCTATGGCCCTCTACTATTCAATTATTCATGCATTTTGTTGAAAGGAATGGAGCAAAGCATCCACCTGGACCTACTCTTCAAAATTGTATGCATGAAAACAAGAGCAAGTGCATTAGTGGCAGAATATATTCTAACTGTACACGCTTTCATATGGTTTTATTTTTTTTGGCCATGTTTCTTTGCATTCCTCTGCTCCTCCCATTCCTGTGAACCAAACACCCAAGTTGACAGAAATTCTGTGTTCACAAATGCTCTGTTTTCCATGTGCATTCCTAACCTATTCTGGTGTTTTTCCTCCTATCCCTGTGTTTTTAGAATCATGCAAGCCAAATGAGCCCTTACAGAATTACTTCAGTTACAGGTAGGTGTCGAAGAAAACTTTGTGTGGTTTGTCCTGCTCCTGCCGCGACGTCGTCCACCTCACCTGAGCTGCTCCATCGACAGAGGCATCCACCAAACCAGACATCATGACTCCTAACCATCTTTCGTCGCCTCGGATCTCCTTCCCTGCCGCCGACACCCACCGCAATGGCATCACCATCATCGACTCAGCAGATGAACCTGAGGAGTACACGGGTCCACAAGAGAGGTCACACTCTTTTGTTTCTTCTTATGTTATGCATTGCTTAGTATTACCTGGTACATTATTGTCCTGTTCACCTCTTAGACTCCAAGTCAGGTCCAAATTGATGTTCAAACTTGAGTTCTAAATTAGTTGTGGGGCACATATTGAGGCAGCAATGAATAGTATCTCTATATAATATCTGGTTCACCTAGGGTATGCCTTTGTTGTTCATCTTGGGTGGGAAACAAATAGTAAAGCAATCATCATCTATTTTTTATTAAATTAAAGCAATCATCAGCCTGCTATCATTGTTTTTGGATCCATCCACTGGCTGTTACCATTACTCTTGATTTGTGCATGCTCTCCTTACATAATCTCACTATATTTTTTGTATGCATGCCAGATATTGTACACAGTCATGCTGAACATGTAGATAAAAAGAGAAGAGTTTTGCGCGGCAATACAATGTCATGCAAACATCCCTCCATGGTGGGTTCAATGGCAAACCCTGCCCCCTCTCCGGATTGTAATACAGAGGAAGATATCTGTTCTGAGGCGGATTCAGACGCAGCTAACCACTCCTATTTACCCCCCAAGGTGTTTGCTCTAACTTGGCATGATGATGTTAGTCATATCATGCATATGTTGCCTTGCTGTGCCTACTTTCGACATCATATATGTCATCTGCCTAGTTTAGACATGTTCTGTAATGCCACCTATTTAATTTTAATATCATATATGGGAATTATGCACTCTCATGTCTTTTAGCCAGCCATAATATATGTGAAATGTGCAATGCCATCCTATTTAACCAGGCATCATATATTTGAATGATATCTTGCCCATCCTTTTCTTCATTACATTTCCATTTGTTGACAATGTTTGTACATTAAACTACTCTTCCTGTGAATCAGCCATTTGAGTGGGTGATGGAAAAATCTGGAGTGAAAACAAGGCCTTCAGAGCAGACAGTGCTACCTGTCGAAACAGATCTCTTGCTGGGTCCCGATAGCTCCTCAGAGATGGATTCAGAGACAGATGACCAGTCCTATTCCCCCACCGAGGTGTATGCTCTAACTTGGCACGGTTATACTGCTCATATCATGCATATGGTGTCTTGCATTGCATATTTTAGACATCATATACACAATATTCAACACCATGTTCTTAGTTCAGACATCATATATGCGAATGCCCTCTGCTTAGCATATAAATCACATATGTGAATTAAATCATGCGATCCTGAATACTTAGATAACATGTATGTGAAGTATGTCATGCGATCTTGTTTAGTTAGTCAGCATATCTTTGAATTATGTTATGCTATGCTATCCAATTTAGATAGACATCATATATGTGAAATTATGTCATGCTATCCGTTTTAGTTAAACAATATACATGTCAACTATTTCATGCCCTCTTTTTTCCACACTATCTATTCACTGCTGCGCGTCGATGCTATACAAACGGTTTTTAACCCCTTTCCGCAACGGCATTTGGAACCGTCGCCAAGTGAGTGTGGGCGATAGGGTTCCTTCCCACACAACCCAGAAATCTGTAACATCCCAAATTTTCAATTTGGAATGTTATACATAGATCATCATTTGCATATCATGTTTTGTTGCATTTTGACAAATCCTCGATAAATCCTAAGCAACTCAAGGACCCTCGGAGAGAGTTGGGGATTTTCTCGAATTTTCTTATTTGATTTTTCAAACGAGGATTGGATTTTTAATTATTTTTCTCTCCGGAAAAATATTTCAATTTATAAATAAGCGAGAGGAGAAAATATGACTTCTCCAAAACATTGAAATACTAGAGGAAAAATGTTAAAAACATTATTTGGAATTTATTGGATTTTATTTGCAATTTTTATTGCATTTAAAAATATGCATGTTTTCAAAATATTTATTTTTGATTTTAAAAATGTTCACCCTATTCTAGATTTTCTAACTAGACGGGGAAAATTTATTTCATATATTTCTGATTTTTATTTATTTTTTCTACGCAATTTTTCCCGCGAAACTTATTTAAAAAAAAACAAGCGCCCGCGCCGGCTGGGCCGAGCCCAACCGAGCCCACCCGCGCTCTCCTTCCTCCCCACGACGCCGCCGGAGTCCGGGAGCGCCACGGGAGCCGCCACCGCCTCGGATGCCCCTTCCCCAAGCCGGAGTACCCCCCTCCATATATACCCCCCTCCGTTTCTCCTCACCCGAGCCGCCGCCGCCGCCCGCATCGCCCGCCGCCGCCGCCCGCAACTCGCTGCCGCCGCCGCCCGCCTTTGCCTCGCCGCCCGCCCGCCGGAGCCCCGCCCTCACCGCCGGAGCCGCCGCCCCGAGCCCCGCACCCCCGCCGCCCCTCGCGCCGAGCCCGGAGCCCCTCGCCGGAGAAGCCCGACGAGGTACTGCCCGTGTTCGCGTTGACCGGTTTTCTAAAAAAAACCTTTTGTTAAAAAAAACCCTAGATCGGTTTTTTTTCGGTTTTCTTATTTCACGAGCGTTCACCGAACCGTTCGTTTTAACGAACGCGTTCGTCGGTTTTTCTCTGTTAACGAACGTCCGTTATTTAACCGTTCGTCCGTTTTTTCTTTTTCGTCGGATTTTCTCGTTATTTTCTCAGATTCGATTTCTGATCGAATTTTCGAATCTGTATAACTTCTTGCTCATTTATCGGAATCAGGTGATTCAAGCGTCTAGAGTTTCGTCTCGAAATTCTCTTTCCGTTTAACCTACTCAAACAAGTTTTTGCTACAGTAAAATTTGACCTAGATCCAGATTAGCAAACGGAGTTTCTTTCTTTCACCGTTTGATCTCCGTTGCTTCTTTCGAGTTGATTCTTTTTGCAAACCGGAGTTCTTAAGTTGAACTTTCTGGTTGGATCTTTCTTTCGAGTTTTACTTGTGCATTAGATGAGTACTGATTGTATGCTTGTTTGTTTGCGATAGAGTATCCGGAGTGTGCCGCTTGTTACTTCGACTCGCTAGGTTTTGCGGATCATCAGCAAGGCAAGTAACACTTTGATCATACCCCGCTCATACCCAGTTTTATTGCATTAGATCTATTTACTCAAACACATTGCATGATTAGGATCTATTTAAACTGTGGGTATTGGGAAGTAGTTGAGGTAGTACCTATTACCTGTTTATATCAAACCCTTGGGAGTTACTTCTACGTTGCTATTATATTGCCATGCTATGCTCGTAGACGTGGATTGGGTTGAGTGATATTCATGACAGATGTGAGTGTTTAATAATGGTTCAACTTAAGGTGGCAACTAAAACTCACATCTGGGTGGATTGAGGCACCTGGAGAACCCAGTGTTGTCTGTATGTATAAGGTCCGCCACCCAGGCTCAAAGGGATCATAAGATTATTCATGCTAGAAACTTCCGTGTGCAGCCGCAAGCTATTATGGGCTCTAGCATAGCTGAGTAGGTTACAGGATCTCTTGAAGAGGTGGACTAGCAGATGTAGGGGAAAGTAGGTGTACCGGTCCATCCAGAGTAGAGAGTGACTGTTTCTGAAAGACTGTGTCTCGGTCATCCGTTTCTCAAACATCATGTAGTGCGAGAATCAAGCGGAGGCGATCGAGTCTTGTGGGGAAAAGTGCACAAACCTCTGCAGAGTGTACAAACTGATCATGATTAGCCGTGTCCCCGGTTATGGACAACTTGAGTATCTAGTACCTGGATTATCATTTGAATCTCATCACCGTGATACTTATAATTAATTTTGTTGGGTTAATGATGTTACTTAATTGGGATTGAGTTGGAGGTACCTTCTCAATGTTTCAACCACCATGATAGTTAAATAAAAATTTATTCCTTTGCAGAAGGATAAAATTGGCTTTTCGCAAAACTGTAACCATAGAGCCTTTCCACCAGCCATATATGCATATAGTATAGCCTTATCATTGTTCATTGTTCTCTATGTGTTGCTTTGCCAGCATATTCTATGTGCTGACCCGTTTTCAGGCTGCAACGTTTCATGTTGCAGACTTTTCAGACGACGAGTAAGGTGCCTTAGGTCGTGGTCTTATACTCAGTGATGCCGCTGGAGTTGATGGACTCACTTATCTTCCAAGCCTTCCGCTGTTATCGTTTTTAGATGGCCTTAAGCCATGTTTATCATACTTAATCTCTTCGGAGATATTCGATGTAATAAGTGTGTGATTGCTACTCTGTTATAAATCCTCCATTTGTACTGTGCGTGTCAGCATTACTGATCCAGGGATGACACTGGTGCACAGCAGCACAGGCCATTTGAGGTCTAGTCGCTACAAAATCGTCGGGGATAGGCCCTCCTAGGACACAGGCTGGGGCCCTGTGCGATCAGGCGAGGCATCGAAACCCAATCATTTCCGTAGGTATGTACATCCCACATGGTAATCCGAGAAAAACATTTCCGTAGGTATGTACATCCCACACGGTGAATCCTAGAAAAACATTTCCGTTCGTATGTATATCACACACAGTCAATCCAAGGAATACGTTTTTGTTCTTATGTACATCCCACCCAGTAAATCCAGGGAAAACGTTTTCGTTCGTATGTACATCCCACACAGTTTTATGTATACGCTCGTGTGTGAAAGGTGTAACTATCACACATGCTCTGCCTTGGTTAACTGTTTGCTTTCATTAACTACATCACACACACAATTTGATGTAGAAAACTGTGTGGCATTGGGCTATCCATCACAAGCGCTTTTACTGCCAGAACCGTTTGCCAAGTTCCATGACCGTCTGTTCTCTTTTTATTTTTGCCTATAATTTATTATCCGAATTGGAAATTTTGAAATATGAAACGTGCAATTCAAATTCTCAGCACAATGGTTCAACAACGAATCCATAAATAAAATTGCCAGTACAATATGTTCAGTAATTACAGGATTAGGCAGCAATTAACTATGATGAAGCATAGTATTTAAAGGCGGTAAAGGTGAAGAGACAAGTGTAAATCATTTTGACTGTCGACGGTGTTGAAGAGGCAGAATGCCCATAATGTGCCTTCCTGCATGCCATAGGTACGAACCACTTTTGTCCAACCCCTTGTGACGATCGCCCGCCCATCCTTCACCGCCTTCAGGAAGACTTCTAGAGCATTATCATGGTAGCATGAATTATATACTTTAACCTTAGTTGCCTCCACTCCGGTCATGTAGTTTGCAAGGTAATCATTAGTAAATAGCTTCGGAAACCACTGAAAAGAGAAAAATATCAGATACTGAGGTCTAATAGAGTAACCTGTTGTGGGTAGGGGGAAAAGGCAACACATTACTTACCATCCGAAAGTTCACTATTGTCTTCGACAAAGTGTAAATAAAGAGCTTAATTCTAATCACCTGTTTCTTTCGCCTAACAATCTTTCTTAGTTTCCTCACTTGACGTTTGTTCATGAATATCTCATTGCCCAATACGCAAAAGGGATCGAAGCATGGATCAGTACCGCTCATATATGTACCTCAAGCAACCAGTAAATGTTAGAAGCTAAATTGAGATTGCACAAATGATGTAAAATACAACTACCTATGTTCCTAAGTACAAGTATTTTTTTGAGATTTCAATATCAACAACATACGGATGTATATAGAATTATAGATATAGTTTAGATTAGAATCTAGATTCACTCATTTTGCTCCGTATGTAGTCTATATTGGAATCTCTAAAAATACTTATATTTAGGAATGGATGGTGTATAAGACATGGGATGCAGCTAACCTCGACGGCAAACAACACCATCGCCCATTGTAGCCCTGTGTAAGTACATGTAAAGCCAATGTTAACTACAACAGGGTTAACATCCACCAAAAATAGCAAATGGTAATAAAACGGGAGCATCTGTAGTGATATCTTCATTTCGAAAGAGTAGCACGGTAGCAAAGGGACGGATTTAAAAATGGATACAACTGTTAATTGCAACAGGCTTAACAGCATCCTAAGTCATATTTTGTAAGTTTGTAGCCATTGAAATACAACTCTTTAAAAATGGATACAACTGTTAATTGCAACAGGCTTAATGGCCATTGAAACCGGTACTGATAAAAATGCAATTGGTATAGTTAAAAATCACAGGGCAGGTGCTGCCAGAGCAGATAATGGCACAGTTGTATATAAAAAGGTAGGGAAAATTGCTAAAATGTGTTAGGCGTGTTTACTACAACATGCTTAATACATCGACCGTACAAAACATAGCCATTAATTGCAACTGGTATTGGTAAGATTGAACTGGTGAGTACATACTTGGTAAGTCCCGAGAGGTAGTTGCTGGGGCACTTCATCTTGGCCAGAGCCCGCCCAAAGTCAGCGGCGGCGGAGGCGAGCTGTTCCTCCGGGTCGAAGTGTGGATCAGTGCCACTGACATGTGTACCTACAGGGAACCAGTAAATGGTAGAAGTTAAACTGCAATTGCACAAATGATGTGAAATACTGTAAGACATGGGATGCAGCTAACCTCGAAGGCAAAAAAAAACATCGGCCGTTATGACCCTGCGTAAGTACATGGACAAGCATGTTAAGTACAACAGGGTTAGCATCCACCAAAAATAGCAAATGGGCAGCATCTCTAGTATATCTTCATTGCGGAGAGTAGCATGGTAGAAAATTGACAGATTAAAAAATGGATACAACTGTTAATTGCAATAGGCTTATCAGCATCCTAAGTCATGTTTTGTAAGTTTGTAGCCATTGAAATACAACTGTTTAAAAATGGATTCAACTGTTAATTGCAACAGGCTTAATAGACATTGAAACCGAAACTGATAAAAATGCAATTGGCATAGTTAAACATCACAAGGCAGGTGCTACCAGAGCAGAGAATGACCCTGATGTCTACTACACAACCTTCTTCTTGTAGACGTTGTTGGGCCTCCAAGTGCATAGGTTTGTAGGACAGTAGCAAATTTCCCTCAAGTGGATGACCTAAGGTTTATCAATCCGTGGGAGGCGTAGGATGAAGATAGTCTCTCTCAAGCAACCCGCAACCAAATAACAAAGAGTCTCTTGTGTCCCCAACACACCCAATACAATGGTAAATTGTATAGGTGCACTAGTTCGGCGAAGAGTTGGTGATACAAGTGCAATATGGATGGTAGATATAGGTTTTTGTAATCTGAAAATATAAAAACAGCAAGGTAACAAGTAATAAAAGTTAGCGTAAACGGTATTGCAATGCTAGGAAACAAGGCCTAGGGTTCATACTTTCACTAGTGCAAGTTCTCTCAACAATGATAACATAATTGGATCATATAACTATCCCTCAACATGCAACAAAGAGTCACTCCAAAGTCTCTAATAGCGGAGAACAAACGAAGAGATTATTGTAGGGTACGAAACCACCTCAAAGTTATCCTTTCCGATCGATATATTCAAGAGTCCGTAGTAAAATAACACGAAGCTATTCTTTCCGTTCGATCTATCATAGAGTTCGTACTAGAATAACACCTTAAGATACAAATCAACCAAAACCCTAATGTCACCTAGATACTCCAATGTTCCCTCAGGTATCCGTGGGTATGATTATGCGATATGCATCACACAATCTCAGATTCATCTATTCAACCAACACAAAGAACTTCAAAGAGTGCCCCAAAGTTTCTATCAGAGAGTCAAGACGAAAATGTGTGCCAACCCCTATGCATAAGTTCACAAGGTCACTGAACTCGCAAGTTGATCACCAAAACATACATCAAGTAGATCACGTGAATATCCCATTGTAACCAAAGATAAGCACATGCAAGACATACATCAAGTGTTCTCAAATCCTTAAAGACCCAATCCGATAAGATAACTTAAAAGGGAAAACTCAATCCATTACAAGAGAGTAGAGGGGGAGAAACATCATCAGATCCAACTATAATAGCAAAGCTCGCGATACATCAAGATCGTGCCAAATCAAGAACACGAGAGAGAGATCAAACACATAGCTACTGGTACATACCCTCAGCCCCGAGCGTGAACTACTCCCTCCTCGTCATGGAGAGCGCTGGGATGATGGAGATGGCCACCGGTGAGGGATCCCCCCTCCGGCAGGGTGCCGGAACAGGGTCCCGATTGGTTTTTGGTGGCTACAGAGGCTTGCGGCGGTGGAACTCCGGACCTATTTTGTTCCCCGATGTTTTCAGGGTATATGGATATATATAGGCGAAAGAAGTCGGTAAGGGGAGCCACGAGGGGCCCACGGGGGTGGAGGGCGCGCCCAGGGGGTGGGCGCGCCCCCTGCCTCGTGCCTTCCTCGTTGCTTCCCTTACGTACACTCCAAGTCTTCTGGATTGCTTCCATTCCAAAAATAACTCTCCCGAAGGTTTCATTCCGTTTGGACTCCGTTTGATATTCCTTTTCTGCGAAACACTGAAACAAAGAGAAAAACAGAAACTGGCACTAGGCTCTGGGTTAATAGGTTAGTCCCAAAAATAATATAAAAGTGCATAGTAAAGCCCATTAAACATCCAAGATGGATAATATAATAGCATGAATACTTCATAAATTATAGGTACGTTGGAGACATATCAGGCCCAGATGTCTATAAAAAGGTAGGGTAAGTAGCAAAAACGTGTTAGGCATGTTTACTAGAACATGCTTAATACATCGACCGTACACAACATAGCCATTAATTGCAACTGGTATTGGTAAGATTGAGCTGGTGAGTACATACTTGGTAAGTCCTGAGAGGTAGTTGAATATATTGGTAATGTCAACAGTAATAATTCATGCTCAAATATATTTGAATGGCCATATATGCTTAGATCTTTCCATCACATGATGCTTTCCAACTAAAGAGTAGGTTGGAATGAGAAGGAATACTACTGACTCTTGCATAAAAGTAAAAGATAGGCCCTTCGCAGAGGGAAGCAGGATTTGTAGAGGTGCCAGAGCTCGAAGCTAACAGAGATGAAAATAATTTTGAGAGGTATGCTTTCATTGTCAACATAACGACCAAGAGTTCCCAATATCTTCCATACTACATACATTATAGGCGGTTCCCACGCAGAAAGGTAAAGTTTTTACTCCCCCTCCACCAACATTCACACTCCACGGCTTGTCCGAAACAACGGGTGCCGTCCAACTATCAACATTCCCGGGGGAGTTTTGTTTAAATTATTTGTGAATTTGTTTTTTGATCTTTTGATCATAGGACTGGGCATCCCAGTTACCAGCCATTTTCTCGTGAATGATGAGCGGAGTCCACTCATCGTGAGAATAACCCACCTAGCATGGAAGATACTGACAGCCCCTAGTCGCTACATGAGCGATTCGGGCATACAAAACAGATTATTATTTGAAGGTTTAGAGTTTGGCACATGCAAATTTACTTGGAACGGCACGTAAATACCGCATATAGGTAGATATGATGGACACTCATGGAAGAAACTTGGTTCAAGGAGTTTGGATGCACAAGCATTATTCCCGCTTAGTACAGATATTTTGGCTAGCAAAGGATTCTAAATAGCAAGCACCACATGTTAGAGGATCCAGAACAATATAACTTCTATACAAATATACCCAAGCATAACTCATTATGTTGTCTTCCTTGTCCAACTTCAACTAATTTTCTCAGGTTTGAAAATAATTAATGGGGCTCACAATCATAGAAGATGTCCAAGATAGTATATTTATATGTGAAATCTCTCTTCCTTCAATATTCTTTCATGAATTGTTCAAGTGACCAATACAATGTTTGCTAACCTTCAAAAAATTTACCACCTCTACTTCTTGTATGTGAAGGCATTACTCCCTATGGGAAAGGCATATGAAACATATATAATTTCATATTTATGACATTCAAATCATTCAACCATTTACTCATAGGATATAAGTGAAGCACATGAGTAAATGACAAACTACTCCAAAAAGATATAAGTGAAGATCAATGAGTAGTTAAATAATTATGTAGCTAAGTGAAGACTCTCTCTCATTTAAGAATTTCAGATCTTGGTATTTTATTCAAACAGCAAGCAAAGCTAAAGAAAATAAAACGACGCTCCAAGCAAAACACATATCATGTGGTGAATAAAAATATAGCTCCAAGTAAAGTTACCGATGAACGAAGACGAAAGAGGGGATGCCATCCGGGGCATCCCCAAGCTTAGGCTCTTGGTTGTCCTTGAATATTACCTTGGGTTGCCTTGGGCATCCCCAAGATTAGGCTCTTGCCACTCCTTATTCCATAGTCCATCGAATCTTTACCCAAAACTTGAAAACTTCACAACACAAAACTTAACAGAAAACTCGTAAGCTCCATTAGTATAAGAAAATAAATCACCACTTAGGTACTGTTGTGAACTCATTCTAAATTCATGTTGGTGTAATAGCTACTGTATTCCAACTTCTCTATGGTTCATACCCTCCGATATTACTCATAGATTCATCAAAATAAGCAAACAACACATAGAAAACAGAATCTGTCAAAAACAGAACAGTCTGTAGTAATCTGTAGAAAACGTATACTTCTGGAACTCCAAAAATTCTAAAATAAATTGGTGGACATGAGGAATTTGTCTAGTAATCATCTGCAAAAATATTCAACTAAATAGCACTCTCTAGTAAAAAAACTAGCTAATCTCGTGAGCGCTAAAGTTTCTGTTTTTTACAGCATGATCAAATAACTATCATCCAAGAAGATCCTATAGGTTTTACTTGGCACAAACAATAATTAAAACATAAAACCACATCTAACCAGAGGATAGATAGATTATTTATTACTAAACAGGAACAAAAAGCAAGGAACAAAAATAAAATTGGGTTGCCTCCCAACAAGCGCTAACGTTTAACGCCCCTAGCTAGGCATGATGATTTCAATGATGCTCCAGTAAAAGATAGGAATTGAAACATAAAGAGAGCATCATGAAGGATATGACTAGCACATTTAAGTCTAACCCACTTCCTATGCATAGGGATTTTGTGAGCAAACAACTTATGGGAACAAGAATTAACTTGCATAGGAAGGTAAAACAAGCATAACTTCAAGATTTTAAGCACATAGAGAGGAAACTTGATATTATTGCAATTCCTACAAGCATACATTCCTCCCTCATAAAAACTTTCAGTAGCATCATGAATGAATTCAACAATATAACTGGCACCTAAAGCATTCTTTTCATGATCTACTTGCATAGAAATTTTACTACTCTCCACATAAGCAAAATTCTTCTCATTCGGAATAGTGGGAGCAAACTCAACAAAATAACTATCATGTGAAGCATAATCCAATTGGAAATTAAAATCATGATGACAAGTTTCATGGTTATCTTTATTCTTTATAGCATACGTGTCAACACAATAATCATCATAAATAGGAGGCATGCTTTCATCATAATAAATTTGCTCATCAAAACTTGGGGAACTAAACATATCATCTTCATCAAACATAGCATCCCCAAGCTTGTGGCTTTGCATATCATTAGCATCATGGGTATTCAAAGAATTCATACTAACAACATTGCAATCATGCTCATCATTCACATATTTTATGTCAAGCATTCTATGTAATTCTTCTTCTAGTACTTGAGCACAATTTTCCTTCCCATCATTTTCACGAAAGATATTAAAAAGATGAAGCGTATCAGGCAAACTCAACTCCATTTTTTTGTAATTTTCTTTTATAAACTAAACTAGTGATAAAACAAGAAACTAAAAGATTCGATTGCAATATCTAAAGATATACCTTCAAGCACTGACCTCACCGGCAACGGCGCCAGAAAAGAGCTTGATGTCTACTACACAACCTTCTTCTTGTAGACGTTGTTGGGCCTCCAAGTGTAGAGGTTTGTAGGACAGTAGCAAGTTTCACTCAAGTGGATGACCTAAGGTTTATCAATCCGTGGGAGGAGTAGGATGAAGATGGTCTCTCTCAAGCAACCCTGCAACCAAATAACAAAGAGTCTCTTGTGTCCCCAACACACCCAATACAATGGTAAATTGTATAGGTGCACTAGTTCGGCGAAGAGATGGTGATACAAGTGCAATATGGATGGTAGATATAGGTTTTTGTAATCTGAAAATATAAAAACAGCAAGGTAACAAGTAATAAAAGTGAGCGTAAACGGTATTGCAATGCTAGGAAACAAGGCCTAGGGTTCATACTTTCACTAGTGCAAGTTCTCTCAACAATAATATCATAATTGGATCATATAACTATCCCTCAACATGCAACAAAGAGTCACTCCAAAGTCACTAATAGCGGAGAACAAACGAAGAGATTATTGTAGGGTAGGAAACCACCTCAAAGTTATCCTTTCTGATTGATCTATTCAAGAGTTCGTAGTAAAATAACACAAAGCTATTCTTTCCGTTCGATCTATCATAGAGTTTGTACTAGAATAACACCTTAAGATACAAATCAACCAAAACCCTAATGTCACCTAGATACTCCAATGTCACCTCAGGTATCCGTGGGTATGATTATACGATATGCATCACACAATCTCAGATTCATCTATTCAACCAACACAAAGAACTTCAAAGAGTGCCCCAAAGTTTCTATCGGAGAGTCAAGACGAAAACGTGTGCCAACCCCTATGCATAAGTTCAAAAGGTCACTGAACCCGCAAGTTGATCACCAAAACATACATCCAGTAGATCACGTGGATATCCCATTGTAACCACAGATAAGCACATGCAAGACATTCATCAAGTGTTCTCAAATCCTTAAAGACTCAATCCGATAAGATAACTTCAAAGGGAAAACTCAATCCATTACAAGAGAGTAGAGGGGGACAAACATCATCAGATCCAATTATAATAGCAAAGCTCGCGATACATCAAGATCGTGCCAAATCAAGAACACGAGAGAGAGATCAAACGCATAGCTACTGGTACATACGCTTACCCTGAGGGTGAACTACTCCCTCCTCGTCATGGAGAGCGCCGGGATGATGAAGATGGCCACCGGTGAGGGATCCCCCCTCCGGCAGGGTGCCGGAACAGGGTCCCGATTGGTTTTTGGTGGCATCAGAGCCTTGCGGCGGTGGAACTCCCGATCTATTTTGTTCCCCGATGTTTTTAGGGTATATGGATATATATAGGCGAAAGAGGTCGGTAAGGGGAGCCACAAGGGGCCCACGAGGGTGGAGGGCGCGCCCCCTGCCTCGTTCCTTCCTCGTTGCTTCCCTTACGTACACTCCAAGTCTTCTGGATTGCTTCCGTTCCAAAAATAACTCTCCCGAAGGTTTCATTCCGTTTGGACTCCGTTTGATATTCCTTTTCTGCGAAACACTGAAACAAGGAGAAAAACAGAAACTGGCACTGGGCTCTGGGTTAATAGGTTAGTCCCAAAAATAATGTAAAAGTGCATAGTAAAGCCCATTAAACATCCAAGATGGATAATATAATAGCATGAGTCCTTCATAAATTATAGATACATTGGAGACGTATCAGGCCCAAATGTCTATAAAAAGGTAGGGAAAGTAGCAAAAACGTGTTAGGCATGTTTACTAGAACATGCTTAATACATCGACCGTACACAACATAGCCATTAATTGCAACTGGTATTGGTAAGATTGAGCTGGTGAGTCCATACTTGGTAAGTCCTGAGAGGTAGTTGCTGGGGCACTTCATCTTGGCCAGAGCCCGCCCAAAGTCAGCAATGGCGGAGGCGAGCTATTCCTCCGGGTCGAAGCGTGGATCAGTGCCACTGACATGTGTATCTACAGGGAACCAGTAAATGGTAGAAGTTAAACTGCAATTGCACAAATTATGTGAAATAATGTAAGACATGGGATGCAGCTCACCTCAACGGCAAACAAAAGCATCAGCCGGTATGACCCTGCGTAAGTACATGGACAGACATGTTAAGTACAACAGGGTTAGAATCCATTAAAAATAGCAAATGGGCAGCATCTCTAGTGATATCCTGAGTCATGTATTGTAAGTTTGTTGCTGGTATTGGTGAAATTGGGCTGGACACGGTAATATTTGAACATCACACAGTGTGCAGTACTGAAATAAACTAGGCACGAACATGGTTAATACATCAACCGTACAAATCATAGCTGTTGCAAGTGGTATTGGTAAGATTTAGCTGGTCAGATCTTACCTGTTAAGTCCTGGGGGTAGTCGCTCGGGGACTTCATCTGGGCCAGAGCCTGCACCATGTCGGCGGCGGCGGCGGAGGCGAGGTGTACCTCTGGATCAACACGCACAGCGGCCATCGCGCCATGGACCGCCATCAGCTCCTGGCGGGGGGATTTGGAGGCATGAGGATGTTTCGCAAGCGCCATTTAAGCAATCAGGCCGGGGCCGTGATAGCGGTCGGTGGGTTACCTAACTGGATCCGAGTAGAACATAGATGTGGTTGAAGCTGTGGTTGCAGCGGCGGTGGTTTGAGATGCCAGTTGGGGGAGGTGCGAGGGGGATGCTAAGGGTGGGGATGTGGTTGGAGGAATAAATTCTGAAATCGCGCGCCTAATGAAAATTTTGCTGCGAAACTTGAAACTTGGGCGGGGGAAACACACAACGCAGACGAAGCGCATAAAATACTCGTGTGCGAGAAAAAGAAAGTTGGCAGATCCCGTCTCCAAAAAAATGTACACGTGTACTTGATTTTTTTCGGTCAATGGTACGCCTGGTTAATTAGGAAACATCGCACAGGTAACTAACTTATGGGTCATTAACGCAAAAAAACGCAGACGGGTACGGCATAGAAACCGTGTGTTTTGGGATCTTCTAATGATTAACGCAAAAAAACGCACACAGGCACACATGCTAATCAATGCTCAAAGCCCTCAAAGGATGTTCTTACCGGCATTGTACGTTAATACTACAAACTTAAAGTACTACTGGTAGTTTTCTCTAATACTACAAACTTAAACTACTTCTCACATGATGCCATCAGGGCATGCTGGCCAGATGCCAGCGTTCTCCTTCTCGGCCTTGTAGGCAGCAGCCCACCGTGCTTCGACCTCCGCCAAGCTCTCCTCACCACGGCGTGCGGCCTATTTTTTCTTGCGGCGGCGGGACTCTCTTTTCTTGAGTGCTTTCTGCCTTTTCGGCTCCTTCTATGCGGCTTTGGCCGCCTCTAGATCCACCACCCATTCGGCCATGGCAGCCTCAAAGTCCGCCCATGTAACTGTCTGGCCGCCAGCGACGATGAACTCGGCGCGGCGAGATGCCATCGCTTCCTTACCATGTGTGCGGTCACGGGCGGCGAGGAACGCGGCGCCGCGGGATGCCATCGCTTCCTTACCAGTTACTGTGCACCGCGGTGCCATGGACGATGCCTGGAGAGAGCTCTGGGACGGAGGGGCCGGGCAGCCGTACAGTGCGGTGGTATTCAAGAACTCAACGACAAACGACAACAGAAATTTGGCTTCCCTTACAATTTTGCTCGTTCATTATCGCACACGGTTCATCTCCGTCGCTCCGGAAACAGTGTGCGCTGAGCCTATTGTGTGTGGCGTTATGATTAGCCAGAACCCCAGCCACGCGGATCGCGCATGTGCACCGTAGGATGCGCCGCGATCGAACGGCAATCCATGTCCCTCACATCACACCCGTGCACATGTAGCTGGATTGGATTTATATGCGCTAAATGCCTAGAAAATGCACATAATCCCCTAAATATGGTAAATGAGCCCGAAAAATGCCAAATTTGAACACGGTGATTTGCAGGGTGTATGTTCGTCGTAGAAAAAAACTCCAGGGCAAAGATGAAATAAAATTTGGATCCCCCTTCAATCTTGGGGATTTCCCTCTCGAAAGCGTGGAACTTCCTCGGTGATGGTTCGATTTATGAAGGGCGTGCATGACGACATAAGCCAAACCTTCTCAAATTTTTACGAGGGCATGGTGAGGTCATACCATGGCACCATGCCAGGCATCATGTTTTTTAAGCATTTATTTCTTTTTTTTCTATAGTTGAAAACCCAACAAACAAACATTTGTCGTTGACTATTGCCACACATTTCATCGAAATATCTTTCCATTCCTTGTAAAAGGCATGAGAATTTACTAAATGGCACAAGCATGGTTTTCCAGGCCGTTCTTGTGGACCCTTTCATGCACCAATTGTTTGAACTTGAATTATGCGCATTAATGCCTAGGAAATGCACATAATCCCCTAAATATGGCAAATGAATCCGGAAAAGTGCCAAATTTGAACACGGTGATTTGTAGGTTGTATGTTCATCGTAGAAAAAACTCGTGGACAAAGGACAAAGGAAATTTGGACCCCCCCTTCAATCTTGGTGATTTCCCCCTCGAAACCATGAAACTTCCTCGGTGATGGTTCGATTTTATGAAAAGCGTGCATCACGACATAAGGAAAACATTCTCCAATTTTTACCAGGGCATGGTGAGGTCATACCATGGCACCACGTCAGGCTTCATGTTTTCCAACCATGTGTTTCATTTTTTGAATAGTTGTTAACCTAGTAAACGACGCGTTTATGGTTGACTATTGCCACACATGTCCTTAAAATATCTGCCCATTCCTTGTAAAAGGCATGAGAATGTACTAAATAGCACGAGCATAGTTTTCCAGACCGTTCTTGTGCACCTTTTCATGGATCGATTGTTCGAATTTGAATTATGTCCATTAATGCCTAGAAATTGCACATAATCCCCTAAATATGGTAAATGAGCCCGGGAAAATGTCAAATTTGAACACGTTGCATTTGAGGCGGTATGTTGATCGTTGGAAAAAAACTGAATGACAAACTAGGACGGAAATTTGAATTCCCCTTCAATCTTGGGGATTTCCCTCTCGAAAGCATGGAACTTCCTCGGTGATGGTTCGATTTATGAAGGGCGTGCATGACGACATAAGCCAAACCTTCTCAAATTTTTACCAGGGCATGGTGAGGTCATACCATGGCACCATGCCAGGCATCATGTTCTTAAGCATTTATTTAATTTTTTCTATAGTTGAAAACCCAACAAACAAACATTTGTGGTTGACTATTGCCACATATTTCACCGAAATATGTGTCCATTCCTTGTAAAAGGCATGAGAATTTACTAAATGGCACGAGCATGGTTTTCCAGGCCGTTCTTGTGGACCCTTTCATGCACCGATTGTTTGAACTTGAATTATGTGCATTAATGCCTAGGAAATGCACATAATCCCCTAAATATGACAAATGAACCCGCAAAAGTGCCAAATTTGAACACGGTGATTTGCAGGTTGTATTTTCATCATAGCAAAAACTCATGGACAAAGGACAAAGGAAATTTGGATCCCCCTTCAATCTTGGTGATTTCCCCCTCGAAACCATGAAACTTCCTCGGTGATAGTTTGTTTTATGAAAGGCGTGCATGATGACATTTTTACAAGGGCACGGTGAGGTCATACCATGGCACCACACCAGGCGTCATGTTTTCCAAGCATGTACGTGTTTCATTTTTGTATAGTTGTTAACCCAGTAAACGACGCGTTTATGGTTGACTATTGCCACACATTTCCTTGAAATATCTGCTCATTCCTTGTAAAAGGCATGAGAATGTACTAAATAGCACGAGCATGGTTTTCCAGACCGTTCTTGTGCACCTTTTCATGCACCGATTGTTCGAATTTGAATTATGTGCATAATTAATGACTAGAAAATGCACATAATCCCCTAAATATGGTAAATGAGTTCGGAAAAATGTCAAATTTGAACACGTTGCATTTGAGGCGGTATGTTGATCGTTGGAAAAAAACTGAATGACAAACTAGGACGGAAATTTGGATTCCCCTTCAATCTTGGTGATTTCTGTCTTGAAAGCATTGAACTTCCTGGGTGATGGTTCGATTTATGAATGGCGTGCATGACGACATAAATCAAACCTTCTCAGCTTTTAAACAGGGCACGGCAAGGCCATACCATGGCACCATGCCAGCCGATGTTTTTCAAGCACATATTTCATTGTTCTATAGTTGATAACCCAGTAAATGACGCGTTTGTGGTTGACTATTGCCACGCATTCCATTGAAATATCTGCCCATTCCTTGTAAAAGGCTTGATAAATTACTAAATACCACGAGTATGGTTTTTCCAAACAGCTCTTGTGCACCCTTTCATGCACCGACTGTTTGAATTTGAATTATGTGCATTAATGCCTACAAAATGCACATAATCCCCTAAATATTGTAAATGAACCCGGAAAAGAGTCAAATTTGAACACGATGATTAGCAGGGTTTATGTTCATCGTAGAAAAAAACTCATGGACGAAGGACAAAGGAAATTTGGATTCCCATTCAATCTCGGTGATTTACTATCGCACACGATTAATCTCCGTCGCCTTTTGATACGTCTCCGTCGTATCTACTTTTCCAAACACTTTGGCCCTTGTTTTGGACTCTAACCTGCATGATTTGAATGGAACTAACCCGGACTGACGCTGTTTTCAGCAGACTTTCCATGGTGTTATTTATGTGCAGAAACAAAAGTTCTCGGAATGACCTGAAACTTCACGGAACGTCTATTTGGAAATAATAAAAAATCCTTGCAAAAGATGAAGACCAGGGGGCCCACACCCTAGCCACGAGAGTGGGGGGCGCGCCTGCCCCCCTAGGGCGTGCCCCCCTACCTCGTGGGTCCCCTGGAGCTCCTCCGACCTCAACTCCAACTCTATATATTTGCTTTCGGGGAGAAAAAAATCAGAGAGAAGAATTCATCGCGTTTTACGATACGGAGCCGCCGCCAAGCCCTAAAACCTCTCGGGAGGGCTGATCCGGAGTCTGTTCAGGGCTCCGGAGAGGGGGATTCGTCGCCATCGTCATCATCAACCATCCTCCATCACCAATTTCATGATGCTCACCGCCGTGCGTGAGTAATTCCATCATAGGCTTGCTAGACGGTGATGGGTTGGATGAGATCTATCATGTAATCGAGTTAGTTTTGTTAGGGTTTGGTCCCTAGTATCCACTATGTTCTGAGATTGATGTTGCTATGACTTTGCTATGCTTAATGCTTGTCACTAGGGCCCGAGTGCCATGATTTCAGATCTGAACCTATTATGTTTTCATGAATATATGTGTGTTCTTGATGCTATTTTGCAAGTCTATAGTCACCTACTATGTGTTATGATCCGGCAACCCCGAAGTGACAATAATCGGGACCACTCCCGGTGTTTGAGGAGTTCATGTATTCACTATGTGTTAATGCTTTGTTCCGGTACTCTATTAAAAGGAGGCCTTAATATCCCTTAGTTTCCATTAGGACTCCGCTGCCACGGCAGGGTAGGACAAAAGATGTCATGCAAGTTCTTTTCCATAAGCACGTATGCCTATATTCGGAATACATGCCTACATTACATTGATGAATTGGAGCTAGTTCTGTGTCACCCTATGTTATGATTGTTACATGATGAACCGCATCCGGCATAATTCTCCATCACCGATCCAATGCCTACGAGCTTTTCACATATTGTTCTTCGCTTATTTACTTTTCCGTTGCTACTGTTACAATCACTACAAAACACCAAAAATATTACTTTTGCTACTGTTACCTTTGTTACCGTTACCGTTACTTCCATATTACTTTGCTACTAAATACTTTGCTGCAGATACTAAGTTATCCAGGAGTGGTTGATTTGACAACTCAACTGCTAATACTTGAGAATATTCTTTGGCTCCCCTTGTGTCGAATCAATAAATTTGGGTTGAATACTCTACCCTCGAAAACTGTTGCGATCCCCTATACTTGTGGGTTATCAAGACTATCTTCTGGCGCCGTTGCCGGGGAGCATAGCTCTATTCTTTGAGTCACTTGGGATTTATATCTGCTGGTCACTATCAAGAACTTGAAAGACGCTAAGACAATAATTTATCCCTCAACTACGAGGGAAGGTAAGGAACTGCCATCTAGCTCTGCACTTGATTCACCTTCTGTTTTGAGTAAGCTTGCAACACCTAAACCTGCTTCTGCTATTCGTTCTGATATGTCGCATGTTATTGATGATGCCACTTCTGCTATGCATGATACTTATGATGAAACTACTTCTATGCTTGATACTACTGTGCCACTTGGTGAATTTCTTGATGAACAAATTGCTAGGGCTAGAGAGAGAGAAATTATTGAAACTGATTATATTGATGAAAGTGATGATGAAGACTTGCCTGTTATTCCTGAGGGTTATGATTTTGATAAAGAAGCTACTTTAGCTATTTTAGCTTGCAAAGATAGATATGAACTCAAGAGGTTATTAGCTAAATGGAATCAGCAATCTCTTAATGCTAGAATGAAACCTGACCCTGCTTTTGCTACTTCACCTATCTGTGTTACCGATAAGGATTATGAATTCTGTGTTGATCTTGATGTAATTACTTTGGTTGAATCTGATCCTTTTCATGGCTATGAATCTGAAACTGTTGTGGCACATCTTACTAAATTAAATGATATAGCCACCCTCTTCACTAATGATGAGAGATCTCGCTACTTCTATATCCTTAAAATATTTTCGTTCTCATTAAAGGGTGATGCTAAGATATGGTTTAATTCTCTTGATCCTGGTTGTGTGCGTAGTCCCCAGGATATGATTTATTACTTCTCTGCTAAATATTTCCCTGCTCATAAGAAACAAGCTGCTTTGAGGGAAATATACAACTTTGTGCAAATTGAAGAAGAGAGTCTCCCACAAGCTTGGGGGAGGGTTCTCAAGTTACTTAATGCTTTGCCTGATCATCCTCTCAAGAAAAATGAAATACTTGATATCTTTTATAATGGACTAACCGATGCTTCCAGAGATTACTTGGATAGTTCTGCTGGTTCTGTGTTCAGGGAAAGAACACCGGATGAAGCTGAAATTCTATTGAATAATATGTTGACAAATGAGAATAATTGGACACTTACGGAGCCAGCTCCAGGGCCAATTCCTGAGCCTATTCCTAAACCAACCCCGAAGAAAAGAGGTGTTCTATTTCTCAGTCCTGAAGATATGCAAGAGGCAAAGAAATCTATGAAAGAAAAAGGTATTAAAGCAGAAGATGTTATGAATTTACCTCCTATTGAAGAAGTACATGGTCTTAATCTACCGCCTGTTGAAGAAATATATGATCCTAATCCATTACCTATTGGTCTTGATAACCCGACACAGGTAGTAAAGGTAAATTCTCTCTATAGATATGATAAAGCTGAAATCCCTCCTACTAAAATTGCTAGCCAATGCTTGGATGAGTTTGATAACTTTATGGTTAAGCAAGAAGATTTCAATGCTTACTTTGGTAGACAATTAAAACAAAATGCTTATATGATTGAACACTTGGGTGATTATATGGCTAATGTTAGAGGTGAACTTAAACTCATTAATAAACATGCTTCTATGGTTACCACTCAAGTAGAACAAGTACTTAAAGCTCAAAATGATTTGCTCAATGAAATGAATAGTAAGAAAAATGATTATGCTGTTAGAGTGGCTACTAGAACTGGTAAAATGACTCAGGAACCTTTGTATCCTGAAGGCCACCCTAAGAGAATTGAGCAACATTCTCAGAGAAATAATATTGATGCACCTAGTCCTTCTAAAAGGAAGAAAAATAAAAATGATAGGACTTTGCATGCTTCTAGTGAACCTATTGCTGAACCACCTGAGATCCAAATGATATTTCTATTTCTGATGCTGAAACACAATCTGGTAATGAACATGAACCTAATTAAAATGTTAATGATGATGCTCAACCTAGTAATGATAATGATGTAGAAATTGAACCTGCTGTTGATCTTGATAACCCACAATCAAAGAATCAACGTTGTGATAAGAGAGACTTTGTTGCTAGGAAACATGGTAAAGAAAGGGAGCCATGGGTTCAGAAACCCATGCCTTTTCCTCCCAAACCATCCAAGAAAAGGATGATGAGGATTTTGAGCGCTTTGCTGAAATGATTTGACCTATCTTTTTGCGTATGCGATTAACTGATATGCTCAAAATGAATCCTTATGCTAAGTATATGAAAGATATTGTTACAAATAAGAGAAAGATACTGGAAGCTGAGATTTCCACCATGCTTGCTAATTATACTTTTAAAGGTGGAATACCAAAGAAACTTGGAGATCCAGGAGTACCTACTATACCATGCTCCATTAAAAGAAACTATGTTAAAACTGCTTTATGTGATCTTGGAGCCGGTGTTAGTGTTATGCCTCTCTCTTTGTATCGTAGACTTGATTTGAATAAGTTGACACGTACTGAAATATCTTTGCAAATGGCTGACAAATCAACTGCTATACCTGTCAGTATTTGTGAGGATGTGCCTGTGGTGGTTGCAAACGTTACTATTTTAACGGACTTTGTTATTCTTGATATTCCCGAGGACGATAGTATGTCCATTATTCTTGGAAGACCTTTTTTGAATACTGCAGGGGCTGTTATTGATTGCAACAAAGGCAATGTCACTTTTCATGTTAATGGTAATGAGCATACGATACACTTTCCGAGGAAACAACCTCAAGTTCATAGTATCAACTCTATTGGAAAAATTCCATCGATTATATTTGGAGGTTTTGAATTTCCTCTTCCTACTGTCAAGAAGAAATATGATATTCTTATTATTGGGGATGTGCATATCCCCATTGAGGTAACATAGTGTTATTCGGAATTTCTCCGGTTCCATGTTATTCGGAATGAGTTTGTTAACAAGACTTGATCAACCTTGTTAGTGGATTCCTTTTGATGAGCATGAGATGGATGAAACTAGAAGGCACAACCTTCTGTACCCTCCTTCTACTTTCTGTTATTTAGTTGAAATAAAGTAAAAATAGTATTTTCTGTCTATTTTCTGATTTATCCGTGCAATATAAAAATACCCCGAAAATAAAAGTTCTCCAAATGCCCTGAAAATGGAATATGATTTTTTCTGGAATATTTGAGAATATCTGGCACTGAGAACACAGCAGGAGGGGCAAGCACCTAGCCACGAGTGTGGAGGGCGCGCCCTACCCCCTAGGCCACGCCCCCTGCCTCGTGGGCCCACGACGGCCCTCCTCCACTTATTCCTGCACCCATACACTCCTTCTTCCTCCCACAAACACCAATATCCAGCTCAAGCACGAGTTCTAGCTCATTTTGCTGCGATTTTCAATCTCCTTGCTCAAAGCACCTCTCACAAAACTGCTTGGGGGGATTGTTCCTTGGTATGTGACTCCTCCATTGGTCCAATTAGTTTTTGTTCTAGTGCTTTATTCATTGCAAATTTGTGCTGCCTAGGTGACCATGTTCTTGAGCTTGCATGTCAAATTTATATGGTTCCAAGTAGTTCTAATGCATGATATAGTCTCTAGGCACTAGTAGGAGTAGTTGCTATCAATTTTGTTGAGCTTGGTTCACTTTTGTTTGAAGTTACTAAAAATTTCAGAATTTTTCAAAAAATAATGAAGAGATTTTTGAGGGGCTCGTCGAGTCGAAGCTCGAAGGACAAGCAAAATGAAGAAGCACAGAGGCCCAAATATAATTTGCCTCGCACCGCGGAGGTCCGGCCGTGCGAATGGCCTTCCGATGATTTCTTGAGAGAAGCCGGGATTTATGATGATTTCTATTCATTGGCTGAGAATGCTGGCCTCAGCGACTTCCTCAGCGAGCAACGTCATCGGTATCTCTTACTCACCAATACTTTTGTGCAAAACTTCTACTATTTTCCTAAAGAAACACCTCCTTCAGTAGAGTTTCATTTAGATGATGTTGTTAAGAAGATGCCACTAGATGAATTTTGCAAGGTTTGCAAAATACCCTTCGAGGTACCTTAGATGAACCACATCGTAAAGATGTGGACGGGTTTATTGAGACCATTACTGTGGGGGAAACCAGGAAGGTTTCCGATGCAAGAATCACTAGCATACATTTTCCTGTTTTACGCTACTTTGCGATATTTGCTAGTCGTTGCTTGATTGGTCGCAGAAACTGTGTAAACCTTAGTGTTCCTGATATTATCATTTTGTTCCGTGGTTTATTTTCCGATAACACTATTAGTATGGGCGGTATTATTGCTAAACAGTTAAGTCTGAACCGTACTAAGGGTCCCATCTTTGGAGGTATTTATGCTTCACGCCTTGCTGCACATTATAACATACCTAAGTGGCTCTATGAGAAAGAAGAAAAATTGCTGCCCAATGCTTATTTAGATTATAAGAGTATGGTAGAACATGAGTTTATTGTTAAGAATAAAGAAGGGGAGCTTAAATACAAATTGTTCTTTGATAAACATCACCCTGAGACTATTACCTTGCCTGCTCCTTCCTTGTTTAATTTATCTGAAGGTCCGTATCTCGTTCCGAGGGTGGCCATTTACGCTTACCGGAACCCTACACCAGCCCCTGAGCCGGAACCACAATTTGAGCCTCCACGATAGTCTGATTAATTTTGGGATCCGGAGATGACTGCCAGCCAGTGGCAGTCAGAGTCTTCTTCATCTCAGTACGACCCCAGCTACAATTACGGATATCTGCCAGGCCATCCGTGAAAATGAACTAACTTAGGCCAAAAGCTACTCTATGAAGAAAGATTTTGACCATTTTCGAGGATATGAGAAATATGGTCTATGGAAGATTGTGCATTTTAAAGGTGGTAGTACCCTGTGAGGAAACTTGACCCTTGGAAAAAAGGTAATGATATTCCACGAAGTGGATTTCGAACAAAATAAGTATGAGTTTTATCTCGATATGTTGGATACCCTAAGAATATGAGGGTATGGAGTATTATTGGATGTAAAGGAGGTAGTCTATGAAATTGGAGACAGAGCATGTCTTCGTGTGTTCCCTCTGCGAGGAGTTAGACTATTTGGAGTTAAGGGAAAGTTAGCCCCGAGATTTGTAGGACCATACCGAGTTTTGGAGCGTATGGGAGAAGTGGCCAACAAGCCGGAGTCACCCGAAGGACTGTCAGGAGTTCATGATGTGTTTCACGTTTCCCAGTTGAAGAAGTGCCATGCAGAGATGGCCAATATTCCCCTGTAAGGACGCTTGACCCCGGAAAGGATAATGATGTTCCACGAAGTGGAGTATGGACTTCATAAGTATAAGTTTTTTTATCTCGGTATGTGGGATATCCCCCGAGGATGAAGAGATGAATTACTATTGGATATAAAGGAGGTATGATGTTGGAAATATGGATCAATGGAATTCCATGATGAGTCTGAGTAATCATGTCCTAGTTTGGTGCCAATAGAAGGAAGGAAGACAGTACAATTGGATGGATTTAAGAATACTAGGAAGTTGGATGTTGGATTAAGGATCAGTTGCCCGATGATGAGTTCAAGGTTTACAAGTGATGAGATAGGCCATAACCCACAGGCCCCAGGACCTGCCAAGAAGCAAGCACATTCTTGCCGAAGGAAAAACACCGGAAGAAGTTACGATTTTATCGACAAACGATCTCATAGGAGTTACGCAAAACCGGAGGGTTGGGAAGGAACGATAGATGTTTGTTTGGCTTGCAGAATCCATGGATTTATCCGAACTTGGTTCGTCGACGAGAGAAATTCTGCAATGTTTGTGAGGATGACCGAGTGTTAGAATGCGATATTCGCTAAACCATATACAGGGTAATGATTTGGGTGCGGGATGGATTGATCACCATACCGACTTACTCTTATTATTCACCTTGCTATACGGGATGGTAAATCCGAGTGACTTACCTATAGTAGAGCGACGACGATCAAAACCTTGTTTGAACCTTAGAATGGTGTAAGTATTTTTCCCCTTGTACAAGGCAACTCTTGCCAATCGTAGGTTATACGGTGAAGATCAACCCAGACCCATTTCCTGCAGGAGAAACCATAAATCGTTGACCACCATGAGATATCGATAGTTGTTTAGTTTTGGCGCCAGACCCGTCAGCTAAGAAGACCCAGTCTCGGAACAACCTTACCAAGAAAAAGGACAGAAGAATTGAGGTAAAGGTTATGCCACCACCGGAAGAGCCCAGAGAAGGAATTATACTGAAGATCTGAGAAGACCGACACTGTCAAAGATAAGGATGGAGTATATGAGTATTGATGGGACCGTAACCATGCTTCTAAGGGTGGTAGCACCCCAGACCCCGGAGACGATCGATGGATTTTGAAGACCCCAAACCTAACCTATTTCTTGCTAGCCTCTCCGAATCTCGAGGACGAGATTCATTTTAAGGGTGGTAGTTTGTAACATCCCAAAATTCTAAATTTTGGAATTTTATAATAAATAGATAGATTGGATTGATTATTTGATTGATTGACTGAAAGTGAGTGGAATTCGAAATCTTTTGAAAGTTAAATGAGAGGGAATAAAAGGACTTTCCCAAACTTTCTTTTGCTTTTATGATCTCCATGAATTCAAATACTTTTCATCACAAAACCCTGGAGAGAAGATGACATGACTTCTTCCAGTTATTTAACTGACAAGGGGTGTTGAAAATATTTGAATTTCATTTGAGAATATTTCCAATTCTGAAACTTTATGCAACTCAATGATTTTCACGAGAGAAGATAAAATGACTTCTTCAAAACATATGAAATATGAGTTGGGAGTTTCAAAGGATTAAATTCAAAGTCCCATTGAAATTATTTTCAATATTGGAGTTATTTGAGTCTTATTCAAATTATTTTTCTCCAAAATAAAAATATACAGAAAATAGGGTAACATGATTCCCTACATCAGAAAATTGGAGAGAAATAAATTTGAAATCATTTTGGTATTTTTAAAATGATTTTCATTGGATTTTATTAAGGCAGTAGCACTGTTTGATTTATTTAAATTTGTGGGGATTTTATTTGACCTTACAAAAATGTTCATGTTGTAGAACATCTTTTTCTGAAAATTTTGATATAAAATATGCCTAGGTTCAATTTCATTTTATTTTATTATGTTGTGTTTTCTTTAAAAAAAACTCTTCCTCGGACCGACCGGGCCGGCCCAGTTCGCCAGGCCACGGCCCACGCCGCTCGTCCCCGAGCCCCGAGCGGGATTCCTCCCGCCGCACGCCGCCGCACCGCCTCGGCGTCCGTGCCCCAACCGGACACCGCCGCCGCCTTGACTTGCCCCTCCCCCACGCCACCTTGCCCCTCCCCTCCTATAAAGGGCGCCGCCCAGGGCCCCTCTCTCTCCTCCTCCTCCGCCGCAACCGCCGCCCTCGCCGGAGCCCCGCCCCGACGAGATCTGCCGCCGCCGCCTCGCTTCGTCCCGTCGCCGAGGATCGCCGCCGACGCCGCCATCCTCCTCACCTCGCCGCGCCGCGCCTCCCCGTGCTTCGACCCAAAGCAGCCGACCGCCGGAGCTCGCCGTCGCCACTGCCCGCCTCGCTGGAATTTCCCCGCCGGCACCGAACCGCTGCTGAACCGGTATAACCCGCCGGTCCAATCCGGGTTTTTTTCAAGTTCGTTTAAAAAAACCTAGACTAGATCTGTTTTTTTAGGTTTTATTAAACAGCGAACGTCCACTGTTTAGATCCTATAAACGAACGTTCATTATTTAGCTTTTCCTTTTTCTGTTTATTTTTCGCCAGGGACCTATCTGTGATGATTTTATTTACAGTTTAGTCCCTGTTCTTCAAACGGTCACAACTTTTTGCTCGTTTGTCCAAATCCAACGAAACCAACGCCCACGTCTTCGTTATGATCCCCTCTATCCAGTAAAGCAACTTGAACATGTTTTTGAAAGTTTTAAAAATTTGAATTAGATCAGATTTGAATTCAAACTTCTTTTGTTCATAACTTAAGTTTCGTAACTCCGTTTGAGTTGATTCTTTTTGCAAAGCGAAGCTCTTGACCTAAACTTTCTGATAAGGCCAAATTCACATAATTTTGGTGCTGTTAGAAATTGTTTTATGTTGCAAGAGTTATTTGCTTGGTTTTGAAGTTTTCCGAATTGTTTTCTTTGATCTTTCTGATCTTTTGAGTGATTGCTTATGTATGGTTGCTATTGCTTGCTTACGATAGATTGACGGAGTGTGACGAGTAGATCTATCAAGAGTTTTGAGCGCGAATCATCTTCATCAACATTGCAGGCAAGTTCACACTTTGATCATATCCCTTTCATACCCAGTTTTTATGCATTAGATCAATCCTCAAACATTGCATGGTTAGGATCTAATTAAACTATGGGTATTGGGAAGTAGTTGAGGTAGTACCTATTACCTGTTTTATTATCAAACCCTTGGGAGTTACTTCTACGTTGCTTATATCGCTATGCTATGCTTGTAGACGTGGATTGGGTTTGAGAGATATTCATGACAGATGTGAGATTGTTAATTAATGGTTACTTAAGGTGGCAACTAAAACTCACATCTGGGTGGATTGAGGCACCTGGAGTACCCAGTGCTGCCTGTATTTTTGGATATCCCGGAGTACCCGTATGATCATCCTATGGACCGCCACCCAGGCTCAAAGGGATCATGAGATTATTCATGCTAGAAACTTACGTGTGCAGCCGCAAGCTATTATGGGCTCTAGCATAGTTTCTTAAGTTGTGTGAGCTCTTGAAGAGGTAGACTAGCAGATGTAGGGGTTGTAGGTGGTACTGTCTACCCAGAGTAGAGAGTTTACGCTTCTGAAAGACTGTGTCTCGGTCATCCGTTTCTCAAACATCATGCAGTGCGAGAATCAAGCGGAGGCGATCGAGTCTTGTGGGGAAAAGTGCACAAACCTCTGCAGAGTGTACAAACTAATCATGGTTAGTCGTGTCCCCGGTTATGGACATCTTGAGTATCTAGTTCTTGGATTATCCCGTTGCTCTCATCATGTTACTTTAATTAATTTTGTTGGGTTAATGATGTTACTTAATTGGGATTGAGTTGGAGGTACCTTCTCAATGTTTAACAACCACCATGATAGTTAAATAAAATTTATTCCTTTGCAGTAGGGAAAAATTGGCTTTTCGCAAAAACATTATAACCATAGAGCTTTTCCACCAGCCATATAAGCATGTAGTGATAGCCCTTGTTCAACATTTCTCTATGGTGTTATTTTGCCAGCATATTCCATGTGCTGACCCGTTTTCGGGCTGCAACGTTTCATGTTGCAGGATTCTTACGACGAGTAAGTGATACGTTAGGGTTACGATTTCTACACTCAACTTTGTCGTTGGTGTTGATGGGAATCCACAACCTTGTTACTTCCGCTATTTGGATTGAGGTAATAGTATTTACGTTACTTTATACATGTGATTTACCTCTGTTATAAATCCTCGAGTACTGTGTGTGTCAGCATACCGATCCAGGGATGACACTTAAGCACAGAGGCTTGATCCATTCGGGTCGGGTCGCTACAAGATGGTATCAGAGCACATGTTGACTGTAGGACGTGACCCTAGAAACTGGCAAGCCCATAGGAAGGATTTTCTCTAAAACTTTCCTTTTCAAAAAGATCTTTTACCTCTCTCCTTTTCTGAGTTAATTCAAATATTCCCTTTTAGTGAGACCATACCCTTTTTCCTTTTGGACCACTTGAAGATTCGACGGATAAGACCACTTCAAGAAGTACAGGATATCGGACAACTAGGACCATTCGGAATGAAGAGGATTTTACCGTGCATTATGATAATGGAAACTACAACGGTTGAAGATTCCGAAGACTGGGAGAATTTGAAGGCTCTGAAGAATTGCCAGATGTGTATGACCTAGGAAGGTTGCCCTTATGGAACTTGGCAGACTATGGAAGCTGTCAATACTCGAGACCAAGGTGTATCGGAGAAAGACCGGAACATGGAGCATTAGAACTCAAAGTTTTGTCAAGGAAAACCCTAAGGCTGGAGATATCAACAATGGAGAAATAGCTCATGGAAATGACAAGAGCAGAAACACGGCTATCCATGATGTTATTACCCGTTTATGATATTGTCACCGTGCGGAGTTAAGCACGCAGATGCATGGAAGGATTGGATGGTAGAAGGCTGATGGAGCACCTATCCGCAAGATGAAGTTTTAACTTTAGACCGGTGTATCACCAGGATCTGGAGTATTACATCAAGAAGTTTAGGATGGACCTGCAGGAAGCTGTATTTGACAAAGAAGTGTTTCGTGAAGAACTCAGAACCCAGAAACTGAAAGTAGCCAAGCTAGAGGAGCAAAACCTTGAGACATCAAAGATTCGTCAGGAACTGAAGGACAGTAGGATCATGGTTCATGTCAAGGATGTTGAGACCCAGAAGTTGGAGCGCAACTCCAGAAATATTAAAGGATGTCATGAGAGACTTCGCGTCAACAGAGATGATCTGGCAAAAGAACTAGAGAAGGACAAGCATGATTGGAAGAAGCCATCGGAGACATTAACAAGACTTGAAGAGTTTGGCGACATTGAAGACTTATTAACCTTTAGAAGACCAAACCCCTGTTATACCTATGTTAGATGCGACATTTGTGAGCTGTCGTTTGTTTGTTGTTTTTCCGACAGCCACAATAAAAACCTGTCTCTTCAAAACTATTGTTTGTATTGTGTGTATCCCTCTCGACCTCTCTTATCTCACCCCAAACCCATGGACCCAATAGACGATGAATGGAGATGAGCTTGTATTTTCTGGACCCATGAGTCAATTAGAGACGGACCGATGGATTCAGAACATGGAGGATCACATGAAGAATAACCCTATAGTCGGAAAGGATATGACCCGGCATGCTCTTTAATGTTTTGAAAGAGGTGCTGCTACTTGGTGGAGGATGTACCAAACCATCAATGGATGGCAAGGAGTAACCACTTGGAAAGAATTTAAGTGGACTCTACAAAGATCTCGTCTTGTGTCCCAGAAGCCTTATGGAAAGGATATGAAGAAACCTTGTGCATACAAGCCTTGTGGAGAAATAGGACACAACCATAAGGAACACAAGGATGAATGCCCTAATTGTGAAGGAAGTCACCCAGCTGAAGAATGCCCAACTAGGCAGATCACTTGTTTCTTGTGTGAAGGGACTACCCACTACCCTGCTCAGTGTCACATCTACCCCATGGTACAAAGGACTATCCAGCAGAAGAAAGAAGCAATGAAAAGAGCCCTCATGGAAATTTTAGAGGAATCTGTGATGAAGGAAGAGGTGGAGGACACACCCAAAGAAGAACCAAATAAACCCTGCACCAAGTCATGCTATTCATGTGGAGAAGAAGGACACATCTCCCAAAATTGTCTGAATGGGGATTTAGTACAATTCCCGACAGAGGAAGTAGAGTATGACCCACAGGAAATAGAAGCCCTGATTGGAACGGAAAATTCCAGGAAGAGAAGTAGATTGGATCCCAGGAACAACCCAATTTCTACAAAGAGAGACCTGAGTCATATCACATGTTTCAGGTGCAAAAATTCAGGACACTACCACAATGATTACCCAAAAGGGAAGATGAGGACCCTAGGAGGCTATATAATCATAAGGAAACCCCGAGATATGTCAGAAGTAATATGTTTCCGTTGTGATGAAGCAGGGCACTTTGCCAGAGAATGCCCCAAGGAGACGGAGACTTGTGGCAAATAGTTGAGTGCAACGAGAAATATTGTAGTAGTAGTGTGGACATTTCTTTTACTAGTGAGGTGTCGGGTTGAGGCATGTAATGGAATGCAGGAGATTGTAATAATTTGAGAATCAATAAAGTTAGCATCATTGGTATTGATTTGGATTTTATGAGTTGTTACTCTATGAAGAAAGATTTTGACCATTTTCGAGGATATGAGAAATATGGTCTATGGAAGATTGTGCATTTTAAAGGTGGTAGTACCCTGTGAGGAAACTTGACCCTTGGAAAAAAGGTAATGATATTCCACGAAGTGGATTTCGAACAAAATAAGTATGAGTTTTATCTCGATATGTTGGATACCCCAAGAATATGAGGGTATGGAGTATTATTGGATGTAAAGGAGGTAGTCTATGAAATTGGAGACAGAGCATGTCTTCGTGTGTTCCCTCTGCGAGGAGTTAGACTATTTGGAGTTAAGGGAAAGTTAGCCCCGAGATTTGTAGGACCATACCGAGTTTTGGAGCGTATGGGAGAAGTGGCCAACAAGCCGGAGTCACCCGAAGGACTGTCAGGAGTTCATGATGTGTTTCACGTTTCCCAGTTGAAGAAGTGCCATGCAGAGATGGCCAATATTCCCCTGTAAGGACGCTTGACCCCGGAAAGGATAATGATGTTCCGCGAAGTGGAGTATGGACTTCATAAGTATAAGTTTTTTTATCTCGGTATGTGGGATATCCCCCGAGGATGAAGAGATGAATTACTATTGGATATAAAGGTGGTATGATGTTGGAAATATGGATCAATGGAATTCCATGATGAGTCTGAGTAATCATGTCCTAGTTTGGTGCCAATAGAAGGAAGGAAGACAGTACAATTGGATGGATTTAAGAATACTAGGAAGTTGGATGTTGGATTAAGGATCAGTTGCCCGATGATGAGTTCAAGGTTTACAAGTGATGAGATAGGCCATACCCCACAGGCCCCAGGACCTGCCAAGAAGCAAGCACATTCTTGCTGAAGGAAAAACCCCGGAAGAAGTTACGATTTTATTGACAAACGATCTCATAGGAGTTACGCAAAACCTAAGGGTTGGGAAGGAACGATAGATGTTTGTTTGGCTTGCAGAATCCATGGATTTATCCGAACTTGGTTCGTCGACGAGAGAAATTCTGCAATGTTTGTGAGGATGACCGAGTGTTAGAATGCGAGATTCGCCAAACCATATACAGGGTAATGATTTGGGTGCGGGATGGATTGATCACCATACCGACTTACTCTTATTATTCGCCTTGCTATACGGGATGGTAAATCTGAGTGACTTACCTATAGTAGAGCGACGACGATCAAAACCTTGTTTGAACCTTAGAATGGTGTAAGTATTTTTCCCCTTGTACAAGGCAGCTCTTGCCAATCGTAGGTTATACGGTGAGGATCAACCCAGACCCATTTCCTGCAGGAGAAACCATAAATCGTTGACCACCATGAGATAGCGATAGTTGTTTATTTTTGGCTCCAGACCCGTCAGCTAAGAAGACCCAGTCTCGGAACAACCTTACCAAGAAAAAGGACAGAAGAATTGAGGTAAAGGTTATGCCACCACCGGAAGAGCCCAGAGAAGGAATTATACTGAAGATCTGAGAAGACCGACATTGTCAAAGATAAGGATGGAGTATATGAGTATTGATGGGACCGTAACCATGCTTCTAAGGGTGGTAGCACCCCAGACCCCGGAGACGATCGATGGATTTTGAAGACCCCAAACCTAACCTATTTCTTGCTAGCCTCTCCGAATCTCGAGGACGAGATTCATTTTAAGGGTGGTAGTTTGTAACATCCCAAAATTCTAAATTTTGGAATGTTATAATAAACAGATAGATTGGATTGATTGTTTGATTGATTGACTGAAAGTGAGTGGAATTCGAAATCTTTTGAAAGTTAAATGAGAGGGAATAAAAGGACTTTCCCAAACTTTCTTTTGCTTTTATGATCTCCATGAATTCAAATACTTTTCATCACAAAACCCTGGAGAGAAGATGACATGACTTCTTCCATTTATTTAACTGACAAGGGGTGTTGAAAATATTTGAATTTCATTTGAGAATATTTCCAATTCTGAAACTTTATGCAACTCAATGATTTTCACGAGAGAAGATAAAATGACTTCTTCAAAACATATGAAATATGAGTTGGGAGTTTCAAAGGATTAAATTCAAAGTCCCATTGAAATTATTTTCAATATTGGAGTTATTTGAGTCTTATTCAAATTATTTTTCTCCAAAATAAAAATATACAGAAAATAGGGTAACATGATTCCCTACATCAGAAAATTGGAGAGAAATAAATTTGAAATCATTTTGGTATTTTTAAAATGATTTTCATTGGATTTTATTAAGGCAGTACACTGTTTGATTTGTTAAAATTTGTGGGGATTTTATTTGACCTTACAAAAATGTTCATGTTGTAGAACATCTTTTTCTGAAAATTTTGATATAAAATAAGACTCTAACCTGCATGATTTGAATGGAACTAACCCGGACTGACGCTGTTTTCAGCAGACTTTCCATGGTGTTATTTATGTGCAGAAACAAAAGTTCTCGGAATGACCTGAAACTTCACGGAACGTCTATTTGGAAATAATAAAAAATCCTTGCAAAAGATGAAGACCAGGGGGCCCACACCCTAGCCACGAGGGTGGGGGGCGCGCCTGCCCCCCTAGGGCGTGCCCCCTACCTCGTGGGCCCCCTAGAGCTCCTCCGACCTCAACTCCAACTCTATATATTTGCTTTCAGGGAGAAAAAATCAGAGAGAAGAATTCATCGCGTTTTACGATACGGAGCCGCCGCCAAGCCCTAAAACCTCTCGGGAGGGCTGATCTGGAGTCCGTTCGGGACTCCGGAGAGGGGGATTCGTCGCCATCGTCATCAACCATCCTCCATCACCAATTTCATGATGCTCACCGCCGTGCATGAGTAATTCCATCGTAGGCTTGCTGGATGGTGATGGGTTGGATGAGATCTATCATGTAATCGAGTTAGTTTTGTTAGGGTTTGATCCCTAGTATCCACTATGTTCTGAGATTGATGTTGCCATGACTTTGCTATGCTTAATGCTTGTCACTAGGGCCCGAGTGCCATGATTTCAGATCCGAACCTATTATGTTTTCATGAATATATGTGTGTTCTTGATCCTATCTTGCAAGTCTATAGTCACCTACTATGTGTTATGATCCGGCAACCCCGAAGTGACAATAATCGGGACCACTCCCGGTGTTTGAGGAGTTCATGTATTCACTATGTGTTAATGCTTTGTTCCGGTACTCTATTAAAAGGAGGCCTTAATATCCCTTAGTTTCCATTAGGACTCCGCTGCCACGGCAGGGTAGGACAAAAGATGTCATGCAAGTTCTTTTCCATAAGCACGTATGACTATATTCGGAATACATGCCTACATTACATTGATGAATTGGAGCTAGTTCTGTGTCACCCTATGTTATGATTGTTACATGATGAACCGCATCCGGCATAATTCTCCATCACCGATCCAATGCCTACGAGCTTTTCACATATTGTTCTTCACTTATTTACTTTTCCGTTGCTACTGTTACATTCACTACAAAACACCAAAAATATTACTTTTGCTACCGTTACCTTTGTTACCTTTACCGTTACTTCCATATTACTTTGCTACTAAATACTTTGCTGCAGATACTAAGTTATCCAGGTGTGGTTGAATTGACAACTCAACTGCTAATACTTGAGAATATTCTTTGGCTTCCCTTGTGTCGAATCAATAAATTTGGGTTGAATACTCTACCCCCGAAAACTGTTGTGATCCCCTATACTTGTGGGTTATCACCTCTGCGAACCGTGTGTGTTCACTCACACATGCAAAAGGAAAAAAAGAAAACCCTCGCCCACTTCGTCCCCACTCACTCGCCGCGGACTCGTCCGCAACTCTGCACCCTAAGCTCGACGGCTGTTGGCGGCGGGCGTAGGACGCGCTCCAAACGGCACCAGATTTCGCCCCTACTGCTTTCCGCCGATCTGCGCCGACATTCTAGACTCTGGCCGACTAGGGTTTTCTGTGGGATTGGGCCGGGGATTTCTCTCATGAAGAAGGTAATGAACTTAATTAGCAAAATATTCACTCATCTCTTATCGCAGTCCGTCTGTCACTGTTAATCAACCGGCGGAAATCGTCGTGGCATCATTTTTGTTCTAGCTGATTCGTGGGTGTTCATTCATGTGTTCACAATACGAGCAGAAATCGGGCAACTGTGGTCTTTGCCAGTCGGAAACGAAGTTCTATCTCACCATTCCGGATGACTTCAGGGAGCGCTCGGTATGTTCAATCTCAACATACCACGGTCGGCATGGCCTAAATTTGTGAACATATACCGTCTGTTGCTACATTATCTATATATTTACATTAAATCTTTGGTACATTTTCTATTTTTAAATCTATATTTTTGTACTTTGCTTTCATCTATATATGGATCTGTTCTATCAGTTACTGCCATATTTGCATCTTGCTCTGTTATTTCAATATATCTAATTTATGATCTTAATTTTCATTTGAAGCAGTACATCCCTTGCTTTGCAAGAACAGGAGTAGAAGGAAATCTTGGGCTTTACTTTGCTGATGACTCCCAGGATGTCATATTGACAACGCAACATGGATTTACAATGACGGTTAGCGTAAAACTTGATAAAGATGGTCACTCCTATTTTAATGCGGACCTTTGGAGAAAAATGTCTAAGTGTTATGAACTGAAAGCTGGCAATAAAATTCTAGTGCTTGCACCATAGCCTCGTCTAATTAACATGGATGTTTACTTCCCCAACATCATCAGTCGATCAAAGTCTGATCGAGGTTGGTGTCCTTTCAACTTTCTCCATGTTGTCATATTACTATTCAAGTAACCAATTGATCACTATTTAAGCAACCAATTGTGATATCATATTCTGACTCCGTTCCTAGGCAGTAACAAATTATGTTTACCAATTTATGCGCACTATATATTCTTCTGCCATGTTCTGAATAAATAATACCTTTTCAACTTTTAAGCAGGATATGTTGGATGCATAGTGAACGATCTGTATGTTACTAAGCGTACCAAATTTCACTGGAAGGACTTGAAGCATGTCATAAACTTTGTTGATAATCTGACAGAGATAGCACATCGTATGAATGTTGGATTTTGGATGGAATTAACTAGACCTATGGTGCACACACTGAACAAGACCAATTGTGTGCACAAAACGTTGGTAAAAAGTCTTATTTTAATGTTGATGCTCATAAACTATATATATCTTCAATGATATGTTACAATTGTTTTTTATTCTACATGTCAATAGAAATTCCCCCTGTAGCAGTTCCTGGATCGATTTCCCGGCGTGGTCGAATTACACTTGTGCCTGCTAATAACGCCAAAGTGATTGCAAGGTACTGCATTTCCCGCAGAAATGGAACCATTCAAATTAACAAATTCTCGCTTCTCGTGGCAATGCATCCATATTGGAAAATTGGAGACTGTTCTACTCATGCTCTACCAAGGCACAGGAGGGCTCTTCCTTTTCATTCACGAGATGCCGAGTCACCGTGATCAAGCTGCTTCCAGTGGATAGTTGTGGTTGTTGGCCCTCAGCCTCTTAAAATGTGCTAGCTGTTACTATATATGTTAAGTATGTAGATATGGACCATATGGTTGTTGGCCCTTAGCCTCTTAAAATGTGATAGTTGTTACTATGTTAAGTATGTAGATATGGACCATATGGTTGTCAAAACCGTGTTACGAAGATCCTCCTTTTGTCGAATAGTGTAACCACTATATATATGTTACTCAAATGTTGTTACCCAAGTTCATAAAGTTTCATGGAAAGCATTAGTATCGTACACAGTTCATTGAGTTTAAGCGTGTGCCCGATGTCCAGAAGCCATTTGCATATTAACTGTCCATATTGCAATTCAGACACATGTTAACATAAGGAAACGTATGTGTAACATACTAATCATCGCACACGAGTACTCGCAGACGCATCGTGTGCGATACTCCGCCACCGCAAGCAACCAGTTTGCATTTTTCAAAAAAAAATATACACACAGAATCGCACACGAAGTAACTGTATTGACCGTATGTGTTGTAATTTCTCATCGCAAACAGTTCATCCGAGTCGGCTGTTTGCCACGTATGACACACATCTTGTTTACACGACTCATTTGTGTTCTTTTGGCTCATCGCAAACAGTTCATCCATGTGAACTGTATGCCGCATATCACACACATCTTGTTAAGTTGAACCGTTTCTATTGTGTTCCCTAATCGAAAACAGTTCGTCCGAGTTAACCGTATGCCGTATATCGCACACACATTGATATGGCTGCCCGTTGCTGTTGTTCTACCTCATCGCAAATAGTTCGAATAGATTAACCGTGTGTCCTGCATCGCACACACATTGTTATGGCTGCCCGTTTCTGTTGTTCTGCCTCATCGCAGACAGTTTGAATGGATTAACCGTGTGTCCTGCATCGCACATGCAACTAAAATCTGAACCGTGTTTGATGGCCCCGCCGTCGCAAATTTTTTGCACCTTTTTTATGGTTTTTTTACACCACTGTTTGCAATTATTGCATCGCACACAGTTTCGGCAAAGGGTCTCTGATCGTAGTGTCGCGTTAGCAGTATCCTGCAGTAGTGATTGCATCTGTCTCTCATACAATGTTTGTACATTCAACTATGTTTCCTGTTTATCAGCCATTTGAATTGGAGAGGGTGATGGCAGTATCTAGCGGAGTAAAAACATGGTCTTCAAATAAAATAGTACTACCTCTTGGTGGAGATAGCACCCCGGTAGTACATGCACGAGAACCAGCCCTACCACACATAACCCAGACTCTCGCAGATTTTACCCCTACTGCGATGGACAGAGAACCAGCTTCACCCAATCTAACCCCAACCCCAGCAGATAGTAACCCAGTTCCTGTTGACACATCACCATCTCCACTACACAGCTCCCAAACAAGAGCAGCTAGTAAGGCAGCTCCAGTTCCCAAAGCGCCAGTACTACCACGGCGAACCCCAACTCCACCAGTTAGTACACCTATTCCTGTGGAGGAAGCACAACCAACCATTCATAGTTTATCATCTATCGCATTTGATGTTGTTAAATCCTATGTGCGTATCTTCCCATCATGGAAATATTATACTAAAGATGAAGGAAAATGCCAGTTGCAGGTGTTTGTCCAGGAGTTATGTGTAAGTAATGTTATTCATGGCAATTATTTTGCTTTGTCCCATACATTCTACCTCCATGATGGTTATAATACATCAAATTTTCCCATTTTTCTCTATAGAGAAGGACCGATTTGGAAACTCAGGATGAGGTAACCTGTGCTAATATATCTGCTATCTTCAAGAATGCTTGGTGGCAGTATCGGAATTACCTGAAGAAAACGTACTTCACTGGCAAAGAAACTCATCAAATTCCCTTACGTTCTCCTGAGTCACATTTGCTGGACGATGACTGGGAACGCCTTGTTCTGTACTGGTCCTGAACCAAGAATGTGGTAAGGTCTATTAGCTCATTTTATTTTAAGTACTGTATGCTTGCGTCTTACTGTACTCTGTTCATGTAGAACAAGTGCTTAAACCTGAAGAACAACTATTCTCATTTAAGATTCCATTGCTACCGTGCATACTACTTTGCTCTTGTATCACTGTATTTACTCATACAAACTTATTTTTAAATTGAACGATCCAATGGAAACTCCAATGGCACAATAGGTATGTTTATGCATGTTTCTTTAACAGGTTTGCTCTTATAAATAGCTCTGTTGATTTCAATTTCAATTGTGTATACAGTTGACTTCTCATATCATGCACATTACTAGCATCACAACAGGGCCAATAGTGTTGTTGTACATGTAGACCCGTGGTACCCATCTGAAATCTTGTTGTGCTATGTAGTTTCCCACGCTTTGTATTCTTTCAGTGCTGCTTTCTCTTGAACTGATATGATTTGAACCGTGTCTCATTTTGATTTGGCAAGACAATGCAGTGACCATAGGACATAGATATATGTTTGTTTGATGCATTTGTAATGTACTACTTGGCAATAGAAGACTTGGTAGTTTAATCTTGTCCACCTTACTAATGAACTGGTTCACCAAAATGAGTTTCATATACTAGTACATGCTAAACCTGTTATGTGTCTGCTTGTTTCTTCTTTTAGAATGCTGACAGAATATTGGGGAAGAGTGCCTTATTAAGCAAATGGTAAAGGAAGTAATGCAGATAAGGTTCAGGATAGTGAGACATCCTTGTTGGTCTCCAACAAAGCTGATAAAACAACTAAGGAAAACTATGCTGAAGACAGTGAGACAACCCCAAAGTCCTATCTTGTTTTGCTGTTCGAATTACTGGCCACTACCGCTTGCACAAGCTATTCAAACTCACTGTCAGAATTAGTTCGGTTTCTTGAGTCTCAACTACAACCTGAAAGACATCGATCAGCTGTGCTGCGACAAGAAGCGGAAGGACTGCGGAAGTCCCTGGAGCATTTAGATGCATACTTTCTGGTGCAACATCAAGCGTTGGAGGATTTTAGCACCAAACAGGACAAAGCTAATAAGCTTGCTAAGCTTATTGCCAGCATGATGGATACCTAGGATAATGTTTCTTGAGCTCTTCTGAAGTTGTTTCAGTCATGGACTTGTTTTGCTGCCGCGTTTATTTGCACTGGTGGCCAATTTTGACGGCCAGTGTATGTAATATGCTGCTTTGTTCCCTATAGTTGCACTGGTGGCGAACTTTGATGCCCACTGGATGTAATATGTGTAATAGCTGTAATAGGCTAGCGTTAGTTGCTTGCTTATTTATTTCCTTATTGTCTTGTTTAGTTGTTTGCTTGTAGTCACTGCAGTTCTTTTTCCGCGTTTTTCTAGTGGCCACAATAAGCTATTTTTGGTAACTAGGCCACAATAATCATGGCATCACACGGACTGTTGTAACCATGGGCCTCCTGCGGGACGTAGGATCCATGGGCCTTCTATGGGCCGTAGGGTCCATGGGCCTTCTACGGGCCGTAGGATCCATGGACTTTCTACGGGCCGTAGGATCCATGGGCCTTCTACGGGACGTAGGATCCATTGGTCTTCTACGGGCCGTAGGATCCATGGGCCTTCTACTGGGCGTATAATCATTTCGCCAGACATGGGTCATACTATTCGTGGACCATAACGGGCCGTTAATAGGCCGTATTTGATAACGCTATGAAAACAGCCCAACGGGTTAACGGGCACCACGAGCTGAATTTGGCCCACAAACGGAACAGACTAGTAACGGACCGTAACTAACCGAATTCTAGAAATGAGCCCAATAATAAATGGGCCCTTAGAAAGCCAAAAGTTAACACGTGCTGGAAACGGCCGACGGAATAATGGGCCGTTAATGGATATAAAGCGATACACGTTCATTATGGGCCAGTTTCATCTCGGGCCTTTAATGGGCCCAAAGTTACAAAGTGCCTCATATGGGCCGAAAGACATCAAGGGCCATACATGGGCCGGAAGTTACAACGAACTGGAATCATATTAGACGGCCCAGATGAAGCTACTCGGCTTAATTCCGATAGGCCGTAACGGGTCGGGAGTTAGCGGGCCGTAAATGGGCTATATACGAACAGGCCGTTAACAGGCTTTCCGTGGGCCGGCCTGTTACCTTTTGACCAAGTCAAACGGGCCGGCCTTTTCACCGGAATGGGCCTCTGTTGGGCTGTGCCACATGTCGACGTATCATAGGCGCCTCCTGTCCAATGAGTGGATGACATCTGTCCCAACAGTGAGCCAACACGTGTTTCCTCTGGCCAATGAGAATTTTACACGTGGAAAATGCCCATTGGTCCAGGCTATTAACGGGTTATCGGATCCAAAACCGGACCCGATAGCTTAACGGCGACCTGTTATGGTGTATGCCATGTGTCAAATACCCTTGACGAAAACACTTCCATGACGCGCCATTTATCATCATGGAAGTGGACACTTCCGTGATGATAATTTTGGTAATGTCACAGAACACTTCTACGATAGGACAGGTATGACTATCTTGATTCTATCATAAAATCGTCATGGATGTACATGCATGACAAAAAACGTGACCTACTGTGACAAACACGTATCATCACGGAAGTGTATTTTTTGGGTAGTGATCTTATGTAAAACCATATGCACGATAACTTGAAGATAACAGGTAGGGGAACTAACCTGGAAATTGAGCAACCAATCATACTTAGGTCTGTGATGCTCCCATACTGGATCTGGAGCACCCACAAAAATACCATGAAAATGTTGTGTAAGACCTAGCTCCCAACCAGCCGGTGCGTCTAGCGGTCCTATGGCATGACCTGCCAACGATAGTCCCAGCAAAAGTGACACATCCTCTAGAGTAGGAGCCATCTCTCCCCATCGGAAGTGAAACGTGTGGGTCTCTGACCTCGAACGGTCCACTAAGAAGCTCAACAAGGAGGAGTCGATGGCGAGGCGTTTGCAACCCGGGATAGACTCAACCAGACGCGCGAAAGGTAAAAGGCCGGCCCATTTCAACCTTCATGACATAACATTTCAATTAGTGTCTCCCATTAATATGCATGTCAGTGTGCAAATAAATAAAGCACGTACCGCTGAACCCATCCTGGGTGTATCATCCAGTTCTCCTTAGGAGTGCGAATGACCAGAGGCTCAAGCTTGCGCTCATACCATAGCGCAGCACGATGACCCCTATCAATGTCCCCATTCAGCAACCACATTCCTGCCATTCCTGTACATACCAATTTCAAACATAGTTGCCATACTTAATACAAATTTAGAACATAGTGCCACACTTAATAAAAATTTCAAACATAGTTGCCATACTTAATACAAATTCAGAACATAGTGCCACACTTAATACAAATTTCAAACATAGTTGCCACACTTAATACAAATTCAGAACATAGTCCCTCACCGCTGCATCTCTTGTAGCTTTCCTGTCCCTAACGTGTCTCTGCATGCATACATTAAGTCTGCCATGTATCAAATTGTACTTCCATAACTGGTTCTGCTTGCAGAGTTTTTTGAACAGACTCATCAGGTTCTAATTTCTGAACTGCGAGAAGAAATTAGTCGCCAGATGCCGCATGCACCAATGGCTCTGCAAGTCCTGCCATGGAGTTTGTTCCTCAGGGCCTGGGTTTGTCAGTGTCCTTATCGCACTGAGTATACCGACATGCCTGTCATGAAGGATACACACATTGGGCTTCTTCTTCACAACTGATATTTTCAACTGCCTGAAGAACCATGTCCAACTTTCAATGTTCTCACTCTCCACAAAAGCAAATGCGAGTGGGACAACTTGATTTTGGCCGTCTTAACCTATGGCTGTTAGGACCTGACCCTTGTACTTGCCAGTGAGTAAAGTACCATCTACACATATCACCGGTCGGCAATGCCTGAAATCCTCGATGCCTACACCGAAAGAGAAGAAGAGACGATGTAGCACCCTCACAGTTGGGAACTCTGGCATGAAGAGGTCTTGGATATCGATATAGGTGCCTGGATTCCACTGTTGTAGTGTGTGGAAGAGCTGGACAACAGAGTCATATGCATCAAAATAAGAACCAAATCTCCTCTCAAGCGGCGTATGCTTAGCCGTCCAAGCCTTGCCATAAGAAATTCTGTACTTGAACCTGGCGAAGACTTTTGTCTGGATTGCCTTCACTCCCTTAGATTTGACCTCCACTATCTCATTGTAAAACAACCGAGCAATAAGCATTGATGAAAGGTTGGCATGATCTTGAGGGATGCAGGGCATAAGACAAGTTTGATTAACTAAGTCACTAATCACCCAACTTGTGCCATACTTAGGGAGATAGCCGTGCACCCTGGCGGGACAATCTGCGTACTTGCATACCATTGTCAGGTATTTCTGACTTGACACATGAGCTGTGAAAACCCTTTGCGTGGACATTGTCCATTTAATTATTGCATCCTTCAGAGCTTGCTTGTTGGGATACATAGTGTAGGAGATATGCCCTAGTGGCAATAATAAATGATATTATTTATCTCCAAGTTCATGATTATGTTTATGTTCCATGCTATAACTGCTGTGGTTCCCGAGCCCGTATATCCATAATGGCTCTGGGGAAAACCCATGTGCACGTGTGGAATAATAAACGATAAAATGTATTCCTAGTCATGCCTCTAAGACTAGCTCAAGTATTGCATGATGATTATGCTTTCCCAATCATGGGCATGTCTATGTCAGCAACTTTGAGGGTACAATGTTAGAAGAGCATTTGGTGTTGAATCGACCCGAATTGATGTTATGCTATGAGATACATTCGTCACAAGTTAATGGTACATAACACAGAGATGGTTAACGTTTGCATGATTCCTTAGACCATGAGAGTATCGAGTTTCTTCATGCTTGCTTCATGAACTTTGGGGTTTGTTAAACGTCATCTGTAAATGGGTGGCTATTACGGCGGCTTACGGGTTCATGGAAAAGTATGTCAAGTAACTTGATAGCTCAAGATTGGGATTTGCTCCTCCGACGATGGAGAGATATTCTCGGGCCCTCTCGGTGTTACGGTATCCATAATCATCTGGCCAGACACCTTGTGATTTGATCACTGGGATGTCGGAACACGGAAACGAGAAAAGAGAACAAAACCAGTAACGAGGTAACTTGCATGGTGGACAAATTGTTCATCCACGGGGATGCAATAAATATCACCTCGGGTGTTTGTGACATATCGCGAAGCAACAGGAATAGCTCACTGCAACTGGAGGTTCACTCGAATATTCATTCGTGTGGGTATAGGGGTCAATATGGGTGTCCACGGCTCCGATGTTGATCATTGATCGGAAGGGGTTCCGGGTCATGTCTATACTTCACTGAACCTATAGGGTCACACGCTTAAGGGTCATCTATCTGTTGAATACTAGACAGGGAGTTTGAGAGAAAATCACCGAAAAAGTTTCGGACACCGAAATGTTTCGGACAGCGGAAAAGTTTCGCAGAGAGAGGTCATCGGATGAGTTTCGGTGAAACCGAAAAGTTTTTTCGGGATATACTATTAAGTCAAATTGGTTTCGGCACATTCCTGATAATTCTTGGAGGGTGCCAGAGTCATTTTGGAAACTTTCTGGAATTTTCCGGGATAAAAGCTGGAATTGCTCCGGAGCTGCCGGAACCACTTCAGATGCTTTTCGCAGATGAAAATCACTAATCCAGAATTGTTTCGGAACGCATTGAAAGTTATTTTAGTGGGTACTGGAAATGTTCTAAGCCCACATAAATATTTTCAGTTCGAACGGACGCTGAAAAATGTCGTTGTGAATAGTGAAAGTGCTTTTTGGGATATTTATGGAAAGCCACCTTTTGGGGCTTTTCCCAAAAGGCTTCTAGAAGGACTTGGGGATCAAGGAACCCCCTTTGGGGGCCCCACATGAAGGTGGGACGTTGAAGGGTGCAGCTCCTCCATGGGGCTCCACTTGTCACCCCTTTATGCCCTTTATATGTGACATAAAGTGTGGGCATTTTGGGTTTTTTCATGTGTCCCCTACCCCTTGGGTTTTCCTATAAATAGAGGCGGAGAGGCACTCTCCACGCTCACTCTTTCTCACATACAAGTGCCATTGCAACGATCTGGCTTCTCTCTCCCTCCCCGCGAAATAGTTTCGTAGAGCCGAAAGGCTGTCTGGGTTCTGGTGGGAACTAGTTCTGGACGGCGAAGCCCTGCCGGATAGATGACACCGTATGTGTGCAACTCTGTAGAGAGATCGTGTTTTCGGTCTTAGTTCGAGAGTGCCTCCCGAAGGGCTGTCCGTGTGACCGTTCGAGTTTCAAAGGTCCTCCCGAAGGGCTGTCCGAGTGACCGTCCGAGTTTCGAAGATCCTCCCGAAGGGCTGTCCGCGACACCGTCCGGGGGACTGTCCAAACCCCTCTCGGAGGGCTGTCCGAGGGGCAGATGAGGGTATACATCCTCGCGGTTGGGAGGTTGTAAATCCTAGCTGCGGGGATCTGCACCGCCGATCGTCATCGACTCTACTTCCCGCTACGCTACGAGTCGGTAACGAAAAAGATCAAACCTTGTATGCAGTCTCCATAGTGGTCCTGGGTTGGTGCGTAGGTCGGAAATTTTTTGTTTTCTGCTGCGTTACCCTACAGTGGTATTAGAGCCGTGCTATGCGTAGATGCAGGTTGCGATCTAGAATACATAGAGATGTATGGGTGTTGCACAACATAATTAGGTAATAGATGAGTTCTATTACTAAAAATTATTTGTGCGGGTAGCAGATGAAATCTGTTACCCGATGTTCTTGTTGCTTCCCTGGAATTTGCATATTTCTGATCTGGATAAAGGCATGGTGGATTTTCAATGTTCTGGCAATCCGCGATCCTGATTGATCAACGAAGTGCTAACAGTTCGTTCAAATCCACCATAGTTAGAAAGAAAGATAAAATTTCGCAGACAAAAGGGCAATGCAGATATGATCTGCACGGGGGTCATGCATATGACAAAGTTCAGTATGGGGCTCGAGATTTTATTATCTCATGTTTCATACACCCCGCAAAGTTAATCTAGCGACTTGAATTATCATACTTGATGATGGACGTTGGTAGCTTCGGTTTGTTTCGAAACCTTAGAAGCCACGAAAACAAGTTTTTGCATGAACCGATTAGAGGCGTCTAATTTGGTTTTGCAGGAGGGTTTGCATGTGCATGTGATGTGGTATAGCAGTGCTCACAATAATTTGATTATGTGTGAAATGACTATATGATGTAAATTGATTAACATTACCTGCGTGTCATGATTCGGCATGATGGCTGGAGCCATATGATTGTCACTTTAATGACCTGTGTGTCAACCTTAAGTAATGCATTAATTCTATACGCTATGGAGATAGAAATATTATCTGGTGCATTGACAAGATGGTGGCAATCTTCGCGAAGGTGAACACCGACGCGAATGCCGAAGACGAAGAAATGAAAGACTTCTCCGTCAGAAAGGGCTATACCATATCATGCTATTATGAATTGCCTGAGATGTTTATCCCTTATGATGCACCCTTCTTGATTGCGCGGTAGTCGCTTTTTATTAGCGTGATCTCTCACTTAAAATATCAAAGTAGTTAGTGCTCACCCAAGTGTAGCACCGTCTGAAATTCGTATCTTTTCGGGGTGCGCCATGTACACATGAGCACGAATGAATTGATAGGAATGAGGCGGGTGAGGTCAGACCTTGCAACAAGATCACTTGGTTGTCTTTGACGTTCAGGCAGGAGAGTCCTGAGCTCGGAACACGCCCATCGAAAGATGAACAAGAATCACATAGAGATATGATCGGCAAGTTGGCCTACCGATTGAAATTCGTGTCATCAGTGATGAACCCGTCAATGGCATCGAATAGAAATATGGATCTTGAATCACTCTAAATCAATTATGAGAGATATTGATTTGAGTGGGAGCGCACTGTTAAATTAACATGTTTAATTCTTAGTGCAATTAATTATGAACATTGTCTAAGTGTTTCTTGCAAAATAGTTGTAGAATAATGGCTCGCATTTCCACCTTCCCTGTTAAAATTGAATAGCTGTTAAAACTTTACGATTGGTAACGTAATGTGAGGATTGTCCTCAAAAGCGTCGAGAAGGACTTTGTCCTATCGCATGCTTTCCGTATACTCCCGCCAAATGCAATGGATGATGAGACTCTCGTCCTTCGATCCAAAAGCTAGAATTCCGTTGCGGTCAAGTGCAATATGTTTGCTTCCATGAAACTCGAACTTGGATAGTTATGTGATATTCATGGAACTGAAAATTAATTCTCAGATACAAACAAAGGCTGAAAGATATGAAATATCCAAAGCAATGTGTGTTTGCAAATTATTAGTAAAGTGTTTACTATGCATTAGACTGATAAGAGAGGGGTCCAGAAGAACGCCTGTCATATGATGAAAGGTGAATAAAACAACAACTTAAAGAGAAAGGAAGTGTCCAAAGGGTGTTAGTATGACTTACACGCCTAGGAAATCCAGGGCTAACGCCACTCTTAAGTTGGGTGCTTCTTTTGCGAGTAGGAAATACTAAAAGTTAAACTGTTAGAAGTATAAAGGCAGAAAGAAAGATGACTGGAATATCCAGCTCATGTATGAATGTCATACAAGTTTTTGATGTATAGAAGGCTGGTCAAAGATATAGTTCTTGGGAGTTATGGTTAAACATGTTAATCACTAATTCTTGGGTATTGTGAGTTAATCACAAAGATACCCGCTCGATTGCATTTTGTTGCAACTCGATGTAAGAACTACTATGGCCTGAAAGACTGGCCAGAATGAGGTTTAGATACACACATGGAACATAGTAAATGTTACTATATCTTCCATCGGTGTATTACCATATGTATTTATTTTCATAAAACATTTTAGAGTTTTACACACTCTAGCCCATTGCATAAAGTATCTTGCAAGAAGGTTGTTCATAAGAGAACTTTTGATGTTCAGTATTATGAATAAACATAAGGGCCATACTTTCATTATGAATGAGATGTATGTTATGAATAATGATATTAATATATTACCTCTGCGTTTACTTTCATAATTCATTTTAGAGTTTCTTACACTCTAGCCCATAGCACAATCTTTATTGCGAAAGGGTTGTTCATAAAAGAACAATTGTTGTTCAGTATTATGAATAACATGAAGGGCCATGCTTCCATCCAAGATGGGATGTATGTTATGAATATTGATGGTAAAATGATACATCCATAACACTGACGCTAAATGTCGCAAGACTATGAGAATACCACACATGTGTGGAACTGCATTTGGTCACATTGGAGAAACCCGCATGGAAAAATTCCATTATGATGGATTTTGAAGTCGTTTTGATTTTGAATCATCTGACACTTACAACTTTCCTCCGAAAAGTGAAGTGACTTAAATACCATTCACAGGCCATAAGGAACGAGCAACAAACTTATTGGTGATCATACATTTTGATGTGTGTAGTTCAATATATGTTGTTGCAAGTAGTGGATTTATATATCTTCAGAAATGACTCAAGTAGATATATGGATATTTGCTTGATGAGACGTAAGTCTAGATCTTTTGAAATCATTTGAAAGGTTTTCAAAAATGAAGTAGAAGTTATTGTAACAAGGAAACTATGTTTCTACAATTTGATTGCAGAAAGGAATATCTAAGTTACAAGTTTAGCGAATGTCTGATGAGTTGTGAAAAGAGTTTCATAACATACACCTCCCGGAACACAACTATGAGTGGAATGACTGTGAAGATGTAATCAAACCATTTATGACATGGTAAGATCAAACATGACATAAATAAATTTGCCATTATCACTTTAGAGTAATGCTTTAGAGACTGCGGCTTTTACACTGAAAAGAGCTCCATCGGGTCTGTTGAAATGACGGCATGGTATGGTACGCCCAACCATGTTATATCTTTTCTTAACATTTGGAATATGGGGCTTGTGTCAAAGGTTACAAACCTATTCCAAATCAGACAAGTGCTACTTTGTAAGTTATCCCAAGTCATTGGGTATTCCCCCACCACTATACCGAGGCAAAGGATTTTTGCCACAAAACGGTATGCTTTTAAAGAGAATAGTTCTTGCAAAAGGGTAAGTGGGAGGACAGTGCAACTTGACGAGATAACAAGTATCTTCGTCATCAGGTCAAAGGAAAGGAACCTTGGAAGTGATTCCAGAGTTTCCTACTGCGACTGATACGGAAGCCTCTACATGAGATGTATGGACTTCGGTCAAACTTCTAGCTGAACGAAGTAGGCAAAGCTCGTGCAAACCTCTCAGGTGCGCAAATGAGATATTGTTGTTAGACAACAGTATACCTACGATACACAAGGAAGCGTTGATGGGCCCTGACTCCGGAATTGGCTAAATGCCAATATAATCCGAGATAGTTTCCATAAAAGATTCAAGATTTAAAGCTTGATAAACCCTCCGAAAGACTTGGAGTCTAACGGATTGTAATGGGACTATAAACTGATACGGATAAAATGTTTTATCCATTAAGCTCGACTTGTTGCAATAACAAGTTCAAGGAGTTGACTACAATGAGATTGTCTCACTGTAGCAATGCTTAAAGTTGGTTTGGGTTAAACTAGCAATCAATACATATTTCAAAACGTGAGATATGAAACATGGATGGCAAAAGAATTTCCATGAAATGGAAATACAACCTAGGACTTGTATGTGATACAATCCAAAGTATTTTGTCGGTCCAGAGGATGCTAGTAAGTATGCTAGCTTCAGAGATCCAGCAATGGACAAAAGAGAGCAAAGTGGAGTTGGAATCTTCATTTTTGATGGAATGGTCAAAGGGTTTGACTTCATCAATGGGTAACGAAGATGCTTGTGGTTTCAAGAAAGTAAGTGGGAGCATAATAATATTTCTGAAAACCTTGTGTGCTTGACACATTGTTAATTGGAAATAAATTTCTTGACACGAATTAGGACTTCATTTGAAAATAGTTTTTTGATGAAGTGCTTGAGCTAAATAGCCTTGATATTAGGCATAATGATCTATGGAGATAGATTTACCTAATAGGGCTGAGCAAAAATACATATTGACAAGATGCTAAAACCGTTTAGCACTAAGAACGACAAGGAGTGATTCTTGCCGAAGTCACATGGAAAGAGTTTTTGCAAGAATCGGTGTTCCCAAACACTGATGAGCAAAATACATGATGGAGATTCCACACACTCCTGTGTTTTCCATTAATCATGTATTCCATGGTATCTAAAACAACCAGATATGTCCTATACTCCCAAGCTATTGCGAGTATGGATACCAGAGTGATCAAAAGTACTGATCACTGGACAACAGTGAAAAAAGGATCATTGAGTACTAAAGTAGCACCGATGACATGTTTTCTCGCAAGTGGAGATCATGAAGAGTTCGTTGTAAAAGGTTACATCGATACAATCTTCATCATTTCTCCATGCGATTTTCGATTTAAATTCAGGGTTTTGTGTAACACATAATATGGTGGTGCAGTTAGTTGGAAATTGTTCCAAACAAGTTACTGTGGCAAATTCTATAACAGAGGCGAAGTATGTTGCCGCTTTAGAAGCAACAAAGACAAATATGTTGAATCATATAGTTCATTCATGAACTTAGTATGGTTCCAAGAAGGCTTTGGTCAATGGGACACTATTGCAGATAGTTGCTCCATAACTCAGTTTGAGGAATCAGGTTTCGACCAATGATTCGCATATATACAAAGCCAAGTCTGCACAAAATATGAATTTTGTGAAAGCGTGAAAAAGCGGCGATATGCAGAGATACACACGGAGCTGAAATTGTCAGATCCGATGGACATCAGGCTATACCACATACGAAGCGTTTTTTACACCGGTATGCCATAGGTGTAAAGTGCATTAGCATTAACTAGATTATTGACTCTAGTGCAAGTGGGAGTCTGTAGGAGATATGCCCTAGAGGCAATAATAAATGATATTAGTTATCTCCAAGTTCATGATTATGCTTATGTTCCATGCTATAACTGATGTGGTTCCCGAGCCCGTTTATCCATAAAGGCTCTGGGGAAAACCCATGTGCACGTGTGGAATAATAAACGATAAAATGTATTCCTAGTCATGCCTCTAAGACTAGCTCAAGTATTGCATGATGATTATGTTTTCCCAATCATGGGCATGTCTATGCCAGCAACTTTGAGGGCACAATGTTAGAAGAACATTTGTGTTCAATCGACCCGAATTGATGTTATGCTATGAGATACATTCGTCACAAGTTAATGGTACATAACACAGAGATGGTTAACGTTTTGCTTGATTCCTTAGACCATGATAGTATCGAGTTTCTTCATGCTTGCTTCATGAACTTTGGGGTTTGTTAAACGTCATCCGTAAATGGGTGGCTATTACGGCGGCTTACGGGTTCATGGAAAAGTATGTCAAGTAACTTGATAGCTCAAGATTGGGATTTGCTCCTCCGACGATGGAGAGATATTCTCGGGCCCTCCCGGTGTTATGGTATCCATAATCTTCTGGCCAGACACCCTGTGATTTGATCACGGCGATGCCGGCACACGGAAACGAGAAAAGAGAACAAAACCAGTAACGAGGTAACTTGCATGGTGGACAAATTGTTCGTGCACGGGGATGCAATAAATATCACCTCGGGTGTTTGTGACATATCGCGAAGCAACAGGAATAGCTCACTGCAACTGGAGGTTCACTCGAATATTCATTCGTGTGGGTATAGGGGTCAATATGGGTGTCCACGGCTCCGATGTTGATCATTGATCGGAAGGGGTTCCGGGTCATGTCTATACTTCACCGAACCTATAGGGTCACACGCTTAAGGGTCATCTATCTGCTGAATACTAGACAGGGAGTTTGAGAGAAAATCACCGAAAAGGTTTCGGACACCAAAATGTTTCGGACAGCGGAAAAGTTCCACACAGAGAGGTCATCGGATGAGTTTTGGTGAAATCGAAAAGTTGTTTCGGGATATACTATTAAGTAAAATTGGTTTCGGCACATGCCTGATAATTCTTGGAGGGTGCCAGAGTCATTCTGGAAACTTTCTGGAAATTTCCGGGATAAAGCTGGAATTGCTCCGGAGTTGCCGGAACCACTTCAGATGCTTTTCGCAGATGAAAATCACTAATCCAGAATTGTTTCGGAACATATTGAAAATTATTTTAGTGGGTACTGGAAATGTTCTAAGCCCACATAACTATTTTCAGTTCGAACGGACGCTGAAAAATGTCGTCGTGAATAGTGAAAGTGCTTTTTGGGATATTTATGGAAAGCCACCTTTTGGGGCTTTTCCCAAAAGGCTTCTAGAAGGACTTGGGGATCAAGGAACCCCCTTTGGGGGGCCATGAAGGTGGGACGTTGGAGGGTGCAGCTCCTCCATGGGGCTCCACTTGTCATCCCTTTATGCCCTTTATGCCCTTTATGTGTGACATAAAGTGTGGGCATTTGGGTTTTTTCATGTGTCCCCTACCCCTTGGGTTTTCCTATAAATAGAGGTGGAGAGGCACTCTCCACACTCATTATTTCTCACATACAAGTGCCATTGCAATGATCTGGCTTCTCTCTCCCTCCCCGCGAAATAGTTTCGTAGAGCCGAAAGGTTGTCTGGGTTCCGGTGGGAACTAGTTCTGGACGGCGAAGCCCTGCCGGATAGATGACACCGTATGTGTGCAACTCTGTAGAGAGATCGTGTTTTTGGTCTTAGTTCGAGAGTGCCTCCCGAAGGGTTGTCCGTGTGACCGTTCGAGTTTCAAAGGTCCTCTCGAAGGGCTGTCCGAGTGACCGTCCGAGTTTCGAAGATCCTCCCGAAGGGCTGTCCGCAACACCGTCCGGGGGACTGTCCGACCCCCTCCCGGAGGGCTGTCCGAGGGGCAGATGAGGGTATACATCCTCGCGGTTGGGAGGTTGTAAATCCTAGCTGCGGGGATCTGCACCGCCGATCATCATCGACTCTACTTCCCGCTGCGCTACGAGTCGGTAACGAAAAAGATCAAACCTTGTATGCAGTCTCCATAGTGGTCCTGGGCTGGTGCGTGGGTCAGAAATTTTTTGTTTTCTGCTGCGTTACCCTACACATAGCACCTGTCGCAATATTGTTCCGATGATATTGCCAGGCAGAATCATGTCCATCGTTCACGATCATTGCAGATGAGAAGTCATGATTCCATGATGCAGGATTCTGGACCTCCTCTGCATTTTCTTCTTCATCCGACTCGTCAGAATCATCGGCATGACCCATGTCAACATCGGTGGCTTCTTCTTCCATCTGGTCCTGCATGTGCCCATCTACCTCATTAGCGTCCACCTCGCCACTGTAATCACCATCGACATTTCCTCCTTCTACCTGAATACTCTGCCCTGGTTCGTAACCATCAGCATTTCCTCCTTCTACCTGACTACTCTGTCCTGGTTCGTAACCATTATCTCCAGCATTTGACATAGATAACTGCCTCCCCCCATTGCTCTGCCCAGGATCGTAGCCACCCTCGCCTTCATGTGCAGTGACCTCCTTCTCGACAGGAAGCACTAAGGCAACAGGATTGCATCCCCTGCGTTCACAACCTTGTAATCACCGCACCCACTCGGAGTCTCGCTCTATTGGCCTCAAATAAAAGTAAATTATTGAACTTGATCATGTCCACAATGCATGAACACCGACAGTGTGTGTTTTAGTATCAAGCCCTAAACTTGTTGTAATCCATTCTTTCAACTGACTGACAAACCATGTTTGAGGTGCGCTAATTGACACCTCTATGTGTGTAGATTTACTCAGATCAGCTCCCATCTCAGTTGTTTGGATAGTACCAAGACCGTAATAAAATATAAACTTCACTACATGAGACATCTCGGCTCACCTAATTTTTTTCAACAACGAAAGACAAGTATTAAGAAACAACTTAAAATATCCGCACTACTAAATATTTGAGATGTATATATATTACGGAATATTAACGGAGCAACTAAAAAAATTCACACACCTACAAATATAGTACGAATATTTGCTGGAGCAACTACACATATTGTCATATTTGAATATTTGACATCTACATATATTACAGATATTACCGGAGCAACTTCAAATTTTCACACACTAAATAGTTGACATCTAAATATATTTACGGATACTACCGAAGCAAATAACAATAATTGCACACCTAATTTATTTCAAATTGAAACATATTACCGAATACAACCGGAGCAACTACGAAAAATAAAATGTGTGTTGAAATATACCCTTGAAGCGTGCGACCGAACGACGAACGGTGGCCTTCAATCACCGGAACCGGAGCCGGAAACTCCACCAAACTGCCGGAGCTTCACCTCCACCACCTCCACCACACTGCCCCAGCTTCACCACCACCTCCTCCACCTCCAGCGCCGCCACAACCTCCACCAATGTGCTAAAAAAAGCTCCAACAAAATGCTCACAACGACCACCACGAGCCACCCCATTAGTAGATCGAGGTCTCCCTTGACTACCCTAACTATGTAGAACCCATTCGCGGTGCCAAATCCGCAAAACCCGGCTCATTTTGGTGTAGAAATTGAAGGCATTTTCTGTAAGAAAGAGGAGAAAGAAAGAACAAAGAAGAGCTACGCGCGTGGGAGAAAGGTTTAGGAGAAAGGAGAAGAGCCAGCCGCTGTGGGGCCCGCATCCTGTCGGCCTGCAGCTGACCGATCGGTCGACATCAGGCTAACAGGGGTGCCCTATGATCAGCCCGCGCCGACAGCCCCCTCGCTCCCCCTCGCGACATGGCCGAGCCAATGCGCGGCCGGCACGTGGCCGACGGGCCAGCTGTTGGCCGGCTGTTGGCTGACTAGGCCCAGTCGGCCTGCTGTGGGCTGACTGGGCCCTATCGGCCAGCAGCGGGCCGATGGTGCATTATTTTTGAAAATTATGTGTCCAGCGTAATATTTATGAAAATTAATTTAAAAAATGTATTATTTGAAAAAAAAATAGCGATGAACTCAGTGGAAAGGGGGCTGGGGGGGCTTTGGGACAGGTGTCGTCCAGCGAGGCGGCTGACGCGCATGAGTTTTTTTTGAAAGATCCAGCCATAGCTGGCATTGATTTCATTAGCAGAGAGAGGGCGGGAACAAGTTTGATCAAGTGATCAGTGGGGTGAGATAGAAAAGGTACAGTTGGCCAGCCTAGTGGCTATGCTGGCACTGATGGAATGGGGATATCTCTCACGGCACATCCCCGAAGGGGTGCTCTATGCAGGCTGCTCCTGCGATTCTCCATTGTTCCATGTCACGGCGGCACGCTTCGATGATGGAGCGAGAGCACAGCGTCTTACCGCGGAAGGTGCATGCGTTACGCTCAAGCCATATGTGCCAGGCAATGAGCGCAAGAATGGATCTGGTGCCCTTCCTGTCGGTTGGCCTTGCCGCATCCGTGATCAGTCTCACTCTTTCCGTCGTCGTCGTTACGGAGCTCCAGGTAGCGTGTGCCAGAGAGTGGCAGCCCCGCCAAGACGCCGCCATTGTCCAGGCCTAGATGGCAATCGGGCAGTCCCAGAACAGGTGGGAGGAGGACTCCAAATTTCGCAAGCAGAGTTGGCAGAAATAGCTATTCTCCCAGCCACGCCGCTGCAGGCGATCGTTGCACCACAGTCTGTCCAGGTGGAGCATCTAGAGGAACATCTTGAGCTTCCCAGGTGCCCAAATTCGCCAGACGTCCTTGGAGGGGAAGGGTGCCATTGGCTCCTGGAATTGTGCCGCGTAGGCGGAGCGGGCGGAGTAGTGCCCGGAGGTGCCAGCAGTCCAGCGGATTGTGTCGCTGAGATCATTGTTGATGATGATGCCAGCTCTCCGAATTGCCCTTGCAAGCTGGAGCACAGATGGCGCGATGCTGCTGGTTTCCCCGTGGCGGAGATCAAGTATCCACCGCCCGTCGAGCAGCGCGTCCCGGACGGACCTGTTCTTGCGGATGGAGCGGGCGAACAGGGTAGGATAGTCCAGCCGGAGTGGCATGTCGTCTAGCCAGGGACTTGACCAGAAAGACGCCGTCTTGCCGTCCCCGATGGTGACCACCGTGTTGGCAGCGAACAGGGCTCGGTCCTGCAGGTTGCATGGTGTGTCCGTGCCGACCCATGGCAGCTCTGGATGGGTCCAGGAGAGCCAGAGCCAGCGCAGACGGAGGGCACACGCGAATTTGTCCAGATCATGGATACCGAGGCCTCCGTGGGGTTCCGGCGTGGTGACCGCGCTCCATGCTACCTTGCACTTTCCTCCGGTTGCTGCTTCGTCTTGTGCCCAGAGGAAACGACGTCTGGCTTTATCTACCTCCTTGAAAAACTTCCTTGGTGCTCTCAGCACCGTGAGGGCGAACGTCGGCATAGCGGAGAGGACACAGCGGACGAGCACCCTTCGGCCGGCGATATGCATGAGTCTGCCCTTCCAACCAGCGAGGCGCGCACGAATCCTATCTAGGATGAACTGCAGGTGGACTAAACGAACCCTACTGGTGGTGATTGGGAGGCCTAGGTACGTGATGGGTAGTGACGCCACTATGCCGCCAAAGTTGTGCAACATGGAACCGAGGTCGAGGTCGCCGCAGCTAATCGGCACAGCCGAGGACTTGGCCAGGTTGACGTGCAGGCCCGTGGCCTCGCCGAAGAGGTGCAGAATGCTGAGCAGGGCATCTACCTCCATCCTTGCGGGGTTGATGAAGATCACAGCAGCGTCGGCATACAGGCTTGTACGCATGCGCACGGCCGTATCAGGCAGAGGAGAGAGCTGGCCTGCCATGGTTGCCGCTTCTAGAAGACGATGCAGGGGATCGATGCAGAGGATGAAGAGCAGCGGCGAGAGCGGATCCGCTTGGCGCAACCCACGACGATGGATGATGGAGGCGCCCGGAGAGCCATTCAGGAGGCAAGACGACGAGGATGTAGAGAGCAGAAGTGCAATCCAGTCTCGCCATCGAGCGGGGAAGCCCATTCTTTGGAGAAGTTCAAACATATATTCCCAAGAGATGCTGTCAAATGCCTTGGCTATGTCTAATTTCAGAAGCAGGGCAGGTCTTTTGCGCCGATGCAGGGCTCTGACGGTGTTTTGGACATAAAGGAAACTGTCATGGATGCACTTAGTGCGCTGAAAGGCAGTTTGGGCAGGCGAGATCAGAGTGCTGATGACAGGGGCCAGCCTCATGGATAGGACCTTGGCGATGAGCTTTGCGATGGAGTGAATCAGGCTGATGGGTCTGTAATCAGCCATACTTGTTGCCCCGTCCTTCTTCGGCAGCAGCACAATCATGGCAGAGTTCAGGGCCGCAAAATCTCCCCCAGCTAAGTTGTAGAAATGGTGGAAAACAGCCATGATGTCGTGCTTAATTAGGCTCCAGCATGATTTGTAGAAGGCGCCCGAGAAACCGTCAGGTCCAGGTGCCTTCTCAGAGGGGGATGCCTTGATCGCCTCCCAAACTTCAGCTTCTGTGAACGGGTTGTCGATTCCAACATTTTCAACCGAAGGCAGCAGGATGGAGTCCCAGTTGATCGAGCAGGAGCGTGGCCGCCTTGTGCGGAGCAGCTGAAGGAAATGATCGTGAGCAATGGTGGCCTTGTCGCCGTGTGCAGTGGCCAGACCAGCCTCAATCTGCAGCGAGTGTATGTGGTTTTTGCGCCTCCGGGAGTTGATCTTCGCTTGGAAGAAGGCGGTCTTGGCGTCACCTGCGCGGAGCCAGGATACTCTGGACGCCTGACGCTTGCGTGCACGCTCGATCGCCGCCAGGCCGATAATCCTGAGTTTGAGCTGCTTGCGGAGGCAAAATTCAGCGGGGGACAGACGGCGTGCATCTTGAGCTATATCCAGCCGGAGCACAACCTCAACGGCAAGGTGGAGCTGCACTTTGGCATCACTGAATAGGGAACGGGCCCAAATCTTGAGATCAAAAGCTGCCCGCTTCAGTTTGGTGTTTAATCGTGCGATGGGGCACGCTGACGCAACAGGCCGCTGCCAGGCCCGTTCCAGTGTCTCTCTGAAGCGCGGGAAGCGCGGCCAAAATGCTTCAAATTTGAAGGTGGCCCTCCTCGGTGGGGCAGTGGTGTCAGCCAGCACAAGCGGACAGTGATCCGAGCAAGCAGTCGAAGCAGCCATGAGCATGAGGGAGGGGAAGAGGCTCTCCCATTCGACATTGCAGAAGATCTTGTCAATGCTCACCAGGGTTGGATCTTATCGCTCATTTGACCAGGTGAAGCACCTGTTCTTGCACTTGATCTCCTTCAGGCCAGCCGTGTCAATCGCCCTTCTGAACATGCTCATAATGCGCCGGTTCAGATTTAAGTTGCTTTTGTCCCTTGCTTCGTATATGATGTTGAAATCGCCTGCAAGCATCCATGGCTCCCCTAGCGGTGGTGCAGAATGGATCAGGTCCGCCAGGAAAGAATCCTTGAGCCCATCGTCGACCGGACCGTATACCGTTGTCAGCCAGAAAGAGGATGAACACTGCAGGAGGGTGACCTTGGCTGTGATCGAGAAGAGACCCACAGCCTGTGTGTCGATCTGCACAGTGCTCTTGTCCCAGAGGATCGTAGCACCTCCTCTTGTTCCAACTGCCGGCAGGACCGCGCAGCCATCCAAACGGTTGCCTCCCAGCTCGCGCACGATGCTAGGCGACCACGCTTCCAGCTTTGTTTCCTGTAGGCAGAGAATTGGGGTTCTGTTAGCAGCGGCAAGTTCAGACACAGCAGCTCTCCTCGCCGGAGAGTTCAGTCCTCTGACATTCCAGGACATGAGGGAAAATTGGTTGTTATCCATTGGGCACAGGCAAATTCTCCAACAGCATCACAAATCTATTGATGATCATGCGATACAGATACACTGCCAGCTTAACAGGGGCGTGCCAGAGGCCACCAATAGGCCCCAAGATCCTCTGGCACGAAAGCAAACCTCGACGCCTAATTCTAGCATAACGGAGAACTAACATGGGTCCTAACTCAACCCGGCTTAATGCCAGGCGCAGCTGGAGACTAATGCTAACACTACCAGAGCATAGTAATCTATGGATGACTAACATAACCAAACTATAGCTTCAGCAGCGGCATCCGGGCCAGCCATGCCCCCGGCGATGCGCAGCGCCTCCGGGTCGAGACGGGTCAGTTTGGCGATGATGGAGATGTCCTCGTCAGTTAGTGGCTCATCGAAGCGTTTGATGAGGGCTTCAGCCGCCTTGGCCGTCATGGCCTCCTTCGGCCCCAGCAGGCCGAGCTTCTTGACCAGCAGCAGAGAGGCGCGCTGCGCAACAGGCACGCTTGAGGTGTTGCCCGCCTGTCGCGCACTCTGCCTGGTCGGCCCTGCACGGGCCCTGGGTGGTGCCGAGGTGCGTCGAGCAGGGGGTTGACGCACGAGGGGAGCCGGGGTGTTGGTGAAGAGGCCAGGCTGCCCGTCGTTGCCGTCGTTGCCGGGGAGCTGCAGCTGTTGGACCTGCTGCGTCACTGCAGCGAGCTGAACTTCAGTGGAGAGCACCGTGGGCGTGGTGCGGCAGGCCATGGTCGAGGTCCCGGGGGCGAACTCGAGCGGGGCAGCCAGCGTTGAGGCGATCGCCTGGTCGATCTCCAGGAGGCTGCAGTCCGCTCGGACGGGCTGGACAGGTGCGTGGTCCGTCGAGTCGAAGAAGTCGGCGACAGGGTCCGAGGTCGGCGCTGCTGCGATGGGGGTGGCTGCCCGCCCGTTGGCCGCGCCCTCGGCCTGGTCCGACAGCAGCGGCAGAGGCGGGGTGGCTCTGAGGCTGTTGCCCGTGTGGCGGGTGTCCTTGCCGTGGCGCCTGCTGGTCGGCGTCCTGCTCCGCTGGCGAGCGGCGCCACTGTTGCTCCTCCGGGGCGGCTGCTCGCGGCCGCGACCCAGGAGCGTGTCCTTCCAGGAGCGCCGGCCACCCTGTGGCCCGCTGTTGTCGTCGTAGTCCCGGCGAGGCCCGAGCTGGAGCCCTCCACAGCCAGAGGGGCCGATCACCGGGGGCTGGCGCCTTCCCTGCCCCTGGCCATCCTCAATGTGCATCGACCACGTCCCCGGGTAGACCCGCGGGAACGGGCGATCATCGTCGGACCCAGAGGATGGGATGCCGCTCTGGCCCGAGTGCGAGGAGCGAGGCGTCAGCGGCGTCCAGTCTTCAACGCGGTCGACGTGGATGAGCATGACGTTGCGTCGGACGCGGGGTGGAGGGGGACCTCACGGCTGGGCGGCGAGTAGCCCAGCATGGCCTCGACGCGGCCGGCACCACGAGCCGCGCGCCAGATGGTGTGCTTGGTGGGGATGAAGGCGACGTCGTACGCCCACACCCAGCACGCGAAGGTCCGTGTGTGGCCGCGCTCGTGCGTGCGGCTGTCGAGCCGGTCGATGATGCATTTGTCTCCGAGCACCTCCGCCGCACCGTCGACAGACCACAGGTGCATGGGCATCTTCTCGATGACGACGCGGACGTGGAGGAGGAAGTCTTCATGGTCGGCGTGGATGTCCTCGTGCCACGGCTTGATGGTGAAGGCGATGCCGTCGACGTTGATGGAGCCCAAGCGGACGGCACTGTCCCGGTGCGCCGGCAGCTCGAAATGGACGAGGAAGTCCTCCGGGTCGTGGCTGGTCACCCGCAGCAGGTGCGCCGGAGTGCGGAGAACGGCGTCGAAGGCGCGGCCGACGGACATGGGGCTCGCCGCGTGCCGCTCAGCCGTGGAGATGAGGAGGACGGCGTGGCGACGAAGGAGGAACATCTGGTGCTCCATCTCCGGCGACTCGATCACCACCTTGTGGCCGTCCCTTGGGCGGCGCGAGGGGTCGGTATGGCGGCAGCGGTCCATGGCCGGCGCTGGCGGAGGGGGCGTGGGAAAGCGGAGCCTCTCGCGGACGGGAGCGCGGCTAGCAGTGGGCGCCGGACCACCAGTGCGGCCGCGCCGGATTTGGGGGCAGTCCTTGGCGATGTGGCCCGGTAGCTTGCACTCAATGCAGTGTATGGGATCTCTACAATCAACGCGGCGATGCTTGGAGCTGAGGCACCGGAAGCAGAGTCCCCTGAAACGCCTTAAGAAGGCCGCGCGGGCAGCGTCCGCATTGAAGGAGGGGCGCTGGCCTCGGGGTCGCCGCGAGCGCGCAGGGGAGGCTTGGGCGCGCGCGGCGGCGCGGCGCGCGTTGCGGGACAGGACCGGCGTCCATCCATGGGCTTGGCTCGGAGAGGAATGGTCGGTGCGGGGGGAGGGGCAGACCACGATGGATTTTAAGCGGAGTGGCTCCAAAAGTCGATCCCTGCTAATATCCGGCGTGGATATGGCGTCGGCGGCCCCCGAGCACTCCCCCAGAGCAGAAGACGCGGCGGGGAGCCCGGGATGATAGCAGGAGGGCCGGGGGCGGCAAAGGGACCGGATCCGCGGACGGACCGCCGGACGGACGCAGATCTGGGACGGAGGCGGGATGGCCCCATCCGTCGTTACCGCGCGAGCTAGAGCGTGACGAGCCGCGGGAGCGCACCGAGCGGCCGCGCCCCATGGAGCTAGGAGGGTGGCGCCGGTGGCCGAGCGGCCAGCGACGGAGGGGGGGGGGAGGGAGGTGGCCGCCGCGGCCGGAGTGGCCGAGGCGCGGGGGATGGGGGATGGGGAGGAGCTAGCTCGACGCGCATGAGTAATCAGTCGCCTGATTCGAAGCGTTCTCCAGAAAATAATCCGTCTATTCGTATAGGCTCCGACACGCCCCCACCCTCCACCGGTTTGGAATCTTGCCGTTCGCCATGTTCCAGGAGGGTTGCAGCTGCAGATTTTTGGCAGCCGCGCGCGCGCGCGTTGCAGATAAGCCTTAACCGTTCTCCATGTGCGCCGTACAGCCGCCGCCGCCGAGCTACCCAGGCTGCCGGTGGTGTGTATACGTTGGACTAGCTGGTGCCGGAGCGCAATGCGCGGCGCTAAAAGCGGCAGCGCACTCGCCGGCAGTTTGGGCGCCTGGTCGAGGCCACATGCTTGAGCCATCCCCGAGCAACAGCAGAAGTCGCACGAGAACTGTTCCACGCAAGAAACCATTTTTTTTCTTGAAATGCGACGTCATCTTCCATTCGTCAAGGGCACGGCAACGATAAAAGTACAACAAATTCAAAGTGTTTTTCAGCTTGACAGTTGAGTCCAATTAACATTATTAAAGATAGTATTATATGGGAGCATCGGCCATTAACCAATTCCTATGTTCATGGTTGATGACTCGATCGGCATGTGCCGCTGAACCTTGTACTGTCATCCCAGACATGGATGCACTCATACGGACTACTGGCATCCGGCCCTACATGCCCCTTTGCAGAGGCTTGTACGCTGGACTAGCTAGTATTGTCTGTCTGTTTGTACGTACGCTTACACTGTAATAGAGTACACGGACACGCAGAACTTCATGAGATGTGGGCAAATTTGACAATTTTGACCTGTGGATAAAATCATTTCACAAAATGAACTGTTCATAAAAAAATTCGCTCAGCTGACCTTTTTGAGTGACGCCCGACATGAAGGCGCCACACGACACTGTGCAGCGCCTGACTGACAAGCGCTGCATGCCTAGCCAGCGCCGCACCCGGGTGATCCGAAAATTACTAAGTCAGTGTGCAGCGCCTGAGAGCTAGGCACCACACTATACAGTGTGGCGCCTAGCGTCTAGGCGTTGCACTAGTGGTTGCTTCATTTTGCAGTGATAAATAATGCAACCACTAGTGCAACGCCTAAAGGCTAGGCGCTACACTGTATAGTGTGACGCCTAGCTCTTAGGCGCTGCACATTGACTTACTAATTTTTAGGCAGTCCGGGGTGCGACGATGGGCAGGCGTGTAGCGCCTGTGAGTCAGGCGTTGCACGGTGTAGTGTGGCGCCTTCGTGTCGGGCCAAAAAGGTTAGTCGAGTGAATTTTTTAGAGACAGTTCATTTTGTGAAATGATTTCATCCACGGGTTAAAATTGTCAAATTTGCCTGAGATGTGCATGCCATCCAACTATCCAGTAGTTTTGAAGCTGTCCGCTCCTTTGCTCGGTCGGATGATGATGAGGGCGGCATGCTTGCTCCATGCACTGCTGGCATAAAAGATTTGGATTAGTTTAGGAAGGATAGATTTCATGACCCTCGGAAAATCAGGAGGCCCAGCTAGAGGGCAACACGCAAACAGGAATCATCGGTTGGCCCAAACGAAGCGCGGTGACAGCGAGGGCGAGCCAGAAGAGAACGAAACACAAGTGTTGAATATGTTCGCGGCTGGCTGATGACACAAGGACATCCTAGTCACGGTCACGTGGCATCGTTCAGGACAAGCAAATCCACGCTCAAGAAAGATCTCCCGAAATGAATCCCCAATTGCCCGGGCACGAATCAAAACCACGTCCAGGCGCGATCGCCATACGAGGCACACCGTTCTCCCATTTCTACGTCAAGGCGCGATCACTCAGGACGTCGGCCGTTGCGGATCGGGCGTACGGACGTGTAGTCGTGTCGCGCAGAGTATATACAACAGTAGATAAGGCCACCTTTAACATGAACTCTCAAACCGTTCACATACGTTCAGGCCGCACGATCTGCGCGATCCAAACGTGTCGTGTCATCCAACACGAGCCTGCATTAGTTTACGGGCATATGAACTGCTGCAACGTCTGCGTCTAACTGTCCCGGCCCACCAAAACCTCACACTCGCCTCTCCCACGCTTTTTCATCGGACGCCACGTCGCTTGCCGTGCCGCAATCATGCCGCCCCAGAGCATGCAGCGGCCGGCATTGATGCCGCGATTTGACTGGAAGGAAGGGCGGCGCTGACAGACCTGACCTCTCGGGCGTTGCCGCCTCAATGCGGGCGCCACGTCCCGAGAAACCAACTCCGGCTCCTGCGCCGCATTCAAGCAGGTTGAGTGCACCTTCGGCTGGCCTAGCCACGGCTATTTAAGTCGTGCGCCGGCGAAGCACAAAGGCGCACTCCTCCTCCCTGAGCACCGCCCCTGCCCTTCCCCGTCATCGTGCCCGAGCCCATCGGAGATGCCAAAGTCATGGTGTTCCGTGCTAGTAGGCGGAGTCAGTGGAAGCTCTTCGTCCGGTGGTTTTTGGCGCCGCTGCGCTCGCTCTCCGACCACTTCGGCATCCACAACGGCCAGCTCCTCCGTCAAAGAGGAGATCGTCATCTCCTTCGGTGAAGAGGAGGACCAGACGCCACAGCAGCAACCGCAGCAAACGCCCCACCTCCTTTCAGAGGCTGCTATGACAGATGAAGATTTCGTCCGTCAAACCAAGATAATGACGGAGCGTTCGCTCCGCCACATGGGCCTGTTGCCACCATCACCGGCGCGCGTCAAGGAGCCGTCCTCCCCGCAGCGCCACCGTGTGAAGCGCGAGCCGGTGTCCCCGCTCTGGCGGGCCAAGGACAAGCCGTCCTCACCCTAGTGCAACCACGACGTCCAGATCGGACGCCGCATCAAGGATGAGCTGTCATCGCCCCCGCACAACCATGGTGTCCAGATTGGATGTCGAGTTAAGGACAATCCGGCGTCCCCGCCGCGCAGCCGGTAAGCCCGCATGGACGGGCCCTCGTCGCCGCCATGCCTCCACCGTTGCGCCGTCAAGGAGGATCTACCACCCGCTATCACGAAGGCGCGGGGCCGCCTTCACCACTACCTCGAAGGAGGCGGTTATGGCTACGGCGGTGCCTCGGGCTCGAGGTTCGTCGTTTTCGAGGCAGAGTGCATGGCAAGGCAGCAAGCGAGGTACAACCGGCGCAATGTCGGCCGCCGCTCCATGTTCGCCAAGAGCGACGTGGCGCCAGAATGTGTCCGCAGCGACCCTGACCTCGTCGTCGCGTGAGTGCTCGACCACCCCGTCACCACCACGGAGATAGCCGCCAGGCGCCACTGCCGTTTTGACGGCGAACTCGCCAAGATCGGCGAGGAGTGGCTGCTTAGCGGCTGCTCCGCCAACGCTGGTCGCGGCAAGGCTGCCGCCACGGCTTTGAAGGCTACGTCAGCAGTGGCCGCAGCTGCCATCCGCATCGCTCAGCAGGAGGCGGAGCGGCTCTTCCGCGAGCCGCATGCAGCCGCCGGACAAATTCCATCATTTATGATGAAAAAATGCAGCGCCGGACAAATGCATTTTTTCCATCAAACCAAGATAAATGATGGGAAAATGCATTTTTCCATCATTTATCTTGTGTGGCGCTTCTAAGATTAATCATTGTACACATCCTAACATGTACATGGTGTGTTTGAGTTTTCATTTGAGTGATATAGTGGGTTAGTGAAGGGCATCTTTTCTCTGGCTATGGATAGTCATAATCGTTTGTTTGGTCAGATTGGCTGATGTGTTCGAGATTTTTTTTCATCTTCTACACATTATCCAACAAATAATACAACAATTATCATCATGTTTTCAAAGAAAAACATCCAGAATTATTAGCCGCCTCGACAACCGTAGATGTGCATCATCTAAACCGACAAGTCCCCTACATATCCCGCACCCACACCTTTCTCCAAAACTCGCTACTGCTTCGCAACATGGTGGTGTCTCCACAACATCAGACCGGCAAGCAATACGACGCTGGCAAAACCGGCATCTCCACCAATTTGCAGCTGCGGACGCCTCCCGCAACACCGGCATTGCTGCGACTGTGATGACTCCCATGTAGCATTAGGGGTGTTGCAACTACCGGTGGCGAGCCACTAGTTGTACAACTCTAGCTTGCCGCAATGGTGTTGTTGCGATCACCACCGTGCAACACCGGTGAGAGTCCAGCTGCAGTACCAAGAGTGAGTGTTGCCTTGCAACATCGGTCGAGGTGCAACACTGATTTTACTCTGCTCTTGCTCGTAGCTAAATCTATAGCCTAACAACCAGTTAGACCCTAAAGTGCAAGGGTTTGTAGAAAGTGACAACTTTCCCTCGGCGAGAAAGCAAGGTATCAATCCATGGAGGCAAGGGTCTTACACCGATTATAAGCTCTGCAACACAAATAAAGCATCAACTGTGCCCCAACAATACCAACAAGGGTGTAAACCTTGCTAGTTGTATAAGATATTAAAAGATAATGTGATATGTAATATTTTTGTATTTTCAGAATAAACTATAACTGATAAAAGAAGTGTGAGCAAAAGTTTCAAGAAGTGTTTCCTTATGCTAAAAACAAGACCGTTGTTTGATAACCCGCAACTATAGGAGATCATTTGTAGCCTTTTTGATAAGTAAGAGTGTTGAACACAATGAGGAGCTAAATGTAGAATTAATATTCTCTCAAGATCTATCAACCACTGATACAACTCTACGCACACCAGATGTTTGCTTTACGTAGAACAAGAAATAAAACTACTTTGCGGGAATGAAAAGATAGCTTTGCAAGAATACAAAGAAGTTCGAAATAAAAGTTAGGTATTGTTTAAGTAAAAGAATAATAAAGTGAAGGGTTTTGAAAGAACAATAAAGAAAAGGACTGTCCCTAGGCAATTAGATATGAAAAGATAGTGATAATCCTCTATTGTAGTTTTTTATGCGGCCTATGCTAACAAGTAGCAAAATCCATTGACTGGAAGTACTTATGATTGGAACTCTAGCAGGCATCCGCAAATACCAAAAATTCACCGAGGTAAAATACAACCATAACATTAAGTTTTATGGTCCACTTTAATTCGATATGCAACAACTCACGAACTGGGGTTTTGGTTTCAGTCACTCCAGCAGCCCACCATAAGCAAATCAATCACATATTACGACACCCTACAGCGTGAATCACACACGTGTGCGTGAAACGCGGGCACCATAGGACATCACCATAATAACATACAAGTCATATCAACCATAGCATATCACAATTAACTCATAGGACAAAAAAGAAACTACTCAGGCATAGTAGAGATGCAACACAACATTGGATAATAATGTATAACATTAAACACCATGTTCAAGTAGAGATTACCGCAGGGTGAGAGAGAGTACACCGATGCATAGAGAGGGGGAACGATGTTGATGATGACGACGAAGTTGATGAAGATGATCATCGTGACGATGGTTCTCCCAATGGCGCTCCGGTGCCACCGGAAGAGAGCGAGAGAGAGGCCCATGTCCTTCTGCTTGCTTGGCCTTCCCCCTAGATGGGAGAAGGGTTGCCCCTCGTGTCCTTGGCGTCCATTGCTTCCAGAGGGTGACAGCCCCTCCGAGATTGGATCTCTCCTCCTCTATTTCTATTTGTTTTCCTTTCTGTTTTTGTACTGTTTCTGCACTCGAGCACCGTTTCTTAAATATCCAAAGATCTATAACTCCGACCGGGCTGATTTTTAGTAAGATTTTTTTCATAAATTAGCTTTCTTGCACCCAAAGTACATCACCAACCGACTTACGGTCTCCTCGCACATGTGGCCCACATGGCCAGGGCTTAGGCTGTGTCAGGTGGCCATGTGGTGGCCTCGGGCAACGGCTTACGTTGATTCCTTTGCCAAAAAATCTAATATATTCCAAAAAAATCACAAAAATTCAGCTTGTTCCGATTCCATGAATTTTTGGCCTATATTTCCAAAAACAATATAAAACAAGAACCTGCCTTTGGCACTAGATTAATAGGTTAGTACAAATAAAAATAATATAAATTTTTGCCAAAATATGTTAACGTGGTATGATAATAGCAAGAAAAAAATCAAAAATTATAGATACATTTGAGACGTATCACTATCCCCAAGCTTAACTATTGCTCGTCTCAAGTAGATAGATGATAAAACAAAGATAACTTTCTATATTGCATGTTACCTAACATAATCTTGATCAAATAATGTAAGGTGTTGCGAAATCAAGATAAACTTTATTCAAAGAAATAGTTTGTAACAAGCAAGTAACATCATGGTTGAATGCCTTCGTGTAATACCAATCAATACTCATATGTATCACTGAAAGAACATGTGGTGCCCCCATGTTTGGTTTTGGTAATTGATGACAATCTCTATGGACTCATGGTTGCCTTGAGTTATATTTGAAGGATTTGTCCATAGGCATGTCGTGAAGTCCATGTGTTGGTTTCAAGGAGTTTATGAGATGACCAATGTGCTATTCAAGGAATTATCCAAAGATCGGTCATGAAGAAGACTTGATACAAGGTTCATCAAGACTAAGTCAAAGAGTGAATCAAGTTGATCAACACAAAGAGCATACAAGATGTACCGAGAGGGATCAAATGATCCCATGGTATGGTAAGCATTGTCCATTACGCTTTGTGTACTAACCCATGATCTACGTGAGACTTCTATGTAGGGTTAGGTATGTTTCCATGGGCTTGCGTCAAGAGGAATATCTTATGCAACCCATGGAGGATGGCATCAAGTGGCGATCGTCATCAAGATTGCGGTGTGCAAGTTCAAGTGGAGCATGACGAAGAGATCATGCTTAAAGCTTGCTGATACGTCTCCATCGTATCTATAATTTTTGATTGTTCCATGCCAATATTCTACAACTTTTACATACTTTTGGCAACAATTTATATGATTTTCTTGGACCAACATATTGATCCAGTGCCTTGTGCCAGTTCCTGTTTGTTGCATGTTTTTTGTTTCGCAGAAAATCCATATAAAATGGAGTCCAAACGGGATAAAAACTTACGGAGATTTTTTTTGGAATATATGTGAATTTTGGGAAGTGGAATCAACGCGAGACGCTGCCTGAGGCGCCGGCAAGGCAGGGGGCGTTCCTAGGGGGTAGGGCGTGCCCTGGGCCCTTGTGGCCACTCCATAAGGCGGTTAGTGTGCTTCTTTCGTTGCAAGAAAGCTAATATCCAGATAAAAATCGTGTTAAAATTTCAGCCCAATCAGAGTTACGGATCTCCGGGAATTTAATTAAGGAACGGTGAAAGGCAAGAAACCGGGAGCGCAGAAACAGAAGGAACAAAGAAAGATCCAATCTCGGAGGGGCTCTCACCCCCCCTGCCATGGAGGCCATGGACCAGAGGGGAAACCCTTCTCCCATCTAGGGGGAAGGTCAAGGAAGAAGAAGAAGGAGGGGGTCTCTCTCCCCCTCTCTCCCGGTGGTGCCAGAACGCCGCTGGAGCCATCATCGTGATGGCGATCTACACCAACAACTTCGCCGCCGTCATCACCAACTCTCTCCCCCTCTATGCAGCAATGTAACGCGCCTTCTCCCCGCGGTAATCTCTACTTCAACATGGTTCTCAACGCTATATATTATTTCCCAATGATGTATGGCTATCCTATGATGTTTGAGTAGATCTGTATTGTCCTATGGGTTGATTGATGATCGTGATTGGTTTGAGTTGCATGTTTTATTATTGGTGCTATCCTATGGTGCTCTCCGTGTTGCGCAAGCGTGAGGGATCCCCACTGTAGGGTTTGCAATATGTTCATGATTTGCTTATGGTGGGTGGTGTGAGTGATAGAAGCACAGACCCGAGTAAGTAGGTTGCTTGCGTATGGGAGTAAAGAGGACTTGATACCTTATGATGCTATGGTTGGGTTTTACCTTAATGATCTTTAGTAGTTATGGATGTTTGCTAGAGTTCCATTCATAAGTGCATACGATCCAAGAAGAGAAAGTATGTTAGCTTATGCCTCTCCCTCATATAAAATTGCAATAATGATTACCAGTCTAGTTATCGATTGCCTAGGGACAAATAACTTTCTTGTGACAAAAAGCTCTCTACTAAAACTAACTTAGTTATTTCTTTATCTAAACAGCCCCTAGATTTTATTTACATGCTCTTTATTATCTTGCAAACCTATCCTATCACACCTACAAAGTACTTCTAGTTTCATACTTGTTCTAGGTAAAGCGAACGTAAAGCGTGCGTAAAGTTGTATCGGTGGTCGATAGAACTCGAGGGAATATTTGTTCTACCTTTAGCTCCTCGTTGGGTTCGACACTCTTACTTATCGAAAGAGGCTACAACTGATCCCCTATACTTGTGGGTTATCAAAACCTTTTTCTGGCGCCGTTGCCGGGGAGCAATAGCGTGGGGTGAATATTCTCGTGTGTGCTTGTTTGCTTATCACTAAGTAGATTTTATTTGCTGTTCTAAGTTGTTCTCTATCTTTAGTTATGGATATGTAACACGAAATACCAAAAAAGTAGGTGTACTTGCTACTCATGGAGATGGGGAACCTCCTAAAACCCTCGATGCTCGTTACGTGAAAAATATTGAACACTACTTTGATAATCCTGAGAAAACCCCGTTCAACTTGATAATGGGAGACACGTTGGATCAACGTGAATATTTTAGGGATTATTTCTTGACACAAAAAGGATATGGGATCAAATTGATATGTTGCATTGGTATGCTTGGAATTTATGCTAGAGATATGATTTTACTTGTTGATCTAGGATGAAGGCTCTACACCTTCCCTTTTCATGTAAAATTAATGATAACGAAACCTTGGCTTCTTATGCTAATGGTATATATGATTACTATGATGTGGAATGAATAGGAGAATTCGTTGCTTTAAGGGTGCTTATGAAATTGAATCTTTGTTTGAAAAGTATGAAGCTTTTGATGATGATGTTTATAGGCCTGATTATTTTGCTATACTTAAATATTGCTATGATAATTATGAATACAATGCCGATATTGATGCATTTATTGAGAAAATCTCCGATGTCCAAGAAGAGACTAATATTTTGCAGAAAACTATGGAATAAGAAATTGATGACACTGTGAGCTCATTAGATGAAAAAGATGATGAGGAGAGCGAAGAACAAAAGAAGGAAGAGCGGATTAGCTACCCGTGCCCACCTTCTAATGAGAGTAACTCTTCAACTCATACATTGTTTAATTTCCCTTCATGCTTACCGAAGGATGATTGCTATAGTAATTGCTATGATTTGGATTCTTTTGAAATATCCCTTTTTGATGAACTTGATGCTTGCTATGCTTGTGGCCATGATGCCAATAGGAATTATGCTTATGGAGATGAACTTGCTATAGTTCCTTATGTTAAACATGAAATTGTTGCTATTGCACCCACGCATGATAATCCTATTATCTTTTTGAATTCTCCCAACTACACTATATCAGAGAAATTTGCGCTTATTAAGGATTATATTGATGGGTTGTGTTCTACTATTGCACGTGATGATTTTCGTAGATATAATATGCATGTGCTTGCTGCTCCTATTTGCAATCATTGTGAGAGAGGAACTACATCTCCACCTCTGTATGTTTCCAATACGATAAAGTTGCAAGAAACTGTTTATGCGACGTATTGGCCTTTACTTGATGTGCATGAATTGTTCTTTTATGACATGCCGATGCATAGGAAGAGAGTTAGACTTTGTTGTTGCATGATACATGTTACTTTGTGCTCACTACTAAATCACAAATCATTGTTAATTAAAATTGGTTTATATATACCTTGGGATCCGGGTGGATCCATTACTTGAGCACTATATGCTTAGCTTAATGACTTTAAAGAAAGCACTGCAGGGAGACAACCCAGAAGTTTTAGAGAGTCATTTATTTCTGTTGAGTGCTTTTATATAGTTTAAAAACAAAAAATAAAGTGGGGAAGCTAAAACTTTTCAAAAAGAAAAGTGAAAGTGAGAAAGACGAACACCGTTGAAGTGGGGGACGTCCTTGAACTTTGTTCATGCCCATGGAAACTTTGTGAATCTCAATTACAGAACTTCTCAACAAAAATAATTATCCCCTAGTATAAATCCATTTTACTATAAAAATAATGTGCCAAGATTTTCCTTTAGGATGGTTAGATTGCTTGTTTGGTATGTGAAGTGAAAAAACAGAAACTTTGGCTGTAGCGTGTGAATTTACATTTGTTTACTGGAATGTCAAAAGTTGCTGAAATTTTTACACAGTACTTCTATAGAAATTTTTTATCTTGTCCTAACTTTTCAGAATTTTTGGAGTTACAGAAGTATGGTGAATTTTTAGATTACTATAGATTGTCCTGATTAAGACATATTCTGTTTTTGATGCATTGTTTAGTTAGTTTTGATGAAACTATCGATTTTATCGATGGTATAATCCATGGAGAAGTTATAATAAAGCAGCTACAATGCAAAAACAAAATATGAATGGGTTTGCAACAGTACTTAAAGTGGTGATTTGTTTTATTATACTAACGGATCTCACGAGGGTTTTGTTAACTTTTGTGTGATCGAAGTTTTCAAGTTTTGGGTGAGATCACGATGGATGAAGGAATAAGGAGTGGCCAGAGCCTAAGCTCGGGACACCCCAAGGTAATATTCAAGGACTCCCAAGCAACTAAGCTTGGGGATGCCCCGAAAGGCATCCCCTCTTTCTTCTAACGATTATCGGTAATTTTACTTGGAGCTATATTTTTATTCGTCACATGATATGCGTAAATCTTGGAGCGTCGTGTGCTTTTTATTTTTCTTTTAATAATGCACCATGCTGGTATGAGATAGTCCTTGGTTGATTTATAGAATGCTTCATGCACTTCACTTATATCTTTTGAGTATGGCTTTATAAAATGCTTCATGTGCTTCGCTTATATCATTTGAAGTTTGGATTGCCTGTTTCTTGATACGTCTCCAACGTATCTATAATTTTTAATTGTTCCATGCTATTATATTATCCATCTAGGATGTTCTATATGCTATTTTATATGATTTTTGGGACTAACCTATTAACCTAGAGCCAAGTGCCAGTTTCGGTTTTTTCCTTGTTTTTGAGTATCGCAGAAAAGGAAAACCAAACGGAGTCCAATTGACCTGAAAATTGACGGAGATTATTTTTGGACCAGAAGAAGCCCACGGAGTTTCGGTGATGGACCAGAGGAGTCCCGAGGCCACCACGAGGGAGGGGGGCACCCCCTATCTCGTGGCCGCCTCGGGGACCCCGCTGAGTTGTTCCCGACTCCAACACCTCTTATATATACCCAAACTTCCAGAAAGAAACCTAGATCGGGAGTTCCGCCGCCGCAAGCCTCTGTAGCCACCAAAAACCAATCAGGACCCTGTTCCGGCACCCTGCCGGAGGGGGGATCCCTCACCGGTGGCCATCTTCATCATCCCGGCGCTCTCCATGACGAGGAGGGAGTAGTTCACCCTCGGGGCTGAGGTTATGTACCAGTAGCTATGTGTTTGATCTCTCTCTCTCTCGTGTTCTTGATTTGGCACGATCTTGATGTATCGCGAGCTTTGCTATTATAGTTGGATCCTATGATGTTTCTCCCCCTCTACTCTCTTGTAATGGATTGAGTTTTCCCTTCGAAGTTATCTTATCGGATTGAGTCTTTAAGGATTTGAGAACACTTGATGTATCTCTTGCATGTGCTTATCTGTGGTGACAATGGGATATTCACGTGATCTACTTGATGTATGTTTTGGTGATCAACTTGCGGGTTCATTGACCTTGTGAACTTATGCATAGGGGTTGGCACGCGTTTTCGTCTTGTCTCTCCGGTAGAAAATTTGGGGCACTCTTTGAAGTTCTTTGTGTTGGTTATATAGATGAATCTGAGATTGTGTGATGCATATCGTATAATCATACCCACGGATACTTGAGGTGACATTGGAGTATCGAGGTGACATTAGGGTTTTGATTGATTTGTGTCTTAAGGTGTTATTCTAGTACGAACTCTAGGATAGATCGAACGGAAAGAATAGCTTCGTGTTATTTTACTACGGACTCTTAAATAGATCGATCAGAAAGGATAACTTTGAGGTGGTTTCGTACCCTACCATAATCTCTTCGTTTGTTCTCCGCTATTAGTGACTTTGGAGTGACTCTTTGTTGCATGTTGAGGGATAGTTATATGATCCAACTATGTTATTATTGTTGAGAGAACTTGCACTAGTGAAAGTATGAACCTTAGGCCTTGTTTCAACGCATTGCAATACCATTTGTGCTCACTTTTATCATTAGTTACCTTGCTGTTTTTATATTTTCAGTTTACAAAAATCTATATCTACCATCCATATTGCACTTGTATCACCATCTCTTCGCCGAACTAGTGCACCTATACAATTTACCATTGTATTGGGTGTGTTGGGGACACAAGAGAGTTTTTGTTATTTGGTTGCAGGGTTGCTTGAGAGAGACCATCTTCATCCTACGCCTCCCACAGATTGGTAAACCTTAGGTCATCCACTTGAGGGAAATTTGCTACTATCCTACAAACCTCTGCACTTGGAGGCCCAACAATGTCTACAAAAAGAAGGTTGAGTAGTAGACATCAAGCAGTTTCTGGCGCCGTTGCCGGGGAGGTCAGTGCTTGAAGGTATATCTTTAGATCTTGCAATCGAATCTTTTAGTTTCTTGTTTTATCAATAGTTTAGTTTATAAATGAAAACTACAAAAAAATGGAATTAAGGTTGCCTCATATGCTTCATCTTTTTAATGTCTTTCATGAAAATGATGGGAAGGAAAATTGTGCTCAAGTACTAGAAGAAGAATTACCTAGAATGCTTGGCATAAAATATGTGAATGATGAGCATGATTGCAATGTTTTTAGTATGAATTCTTTGAATACCCATGATGCTAATGATATGCAAAGCCACAAGCTTGGGGATTCTATGTTTGATGAAGATGCTATGTTTTGATGAGCAAATTTATTATGATGATAGCATGCTTCCTATTTATGTTGATTATATTGATGAAAGTGGGTTTGGAAGAGTGTCAAATTTAGGAAGTAATGATCCCACTATTTTGGAGGATGTTGAATCTTATTGTGATAATTATGAAAGTGGATTTGGAGAGGTCGTGACTTTATTTAGTGATGATTCCACTATTTCGGAAGAGGTTCCAATTGATTATAAGAACAAAGTTGCTATCTATTATGATTATTGTGATGACATGTATGCTATAAATATTAATGATAACCATGAAACTTGTCATCTTGATTTTAATTTTCAATTGGATTATGCCTCACATGATAGTCATTTTGTTGAGTTTGCTCCCACTATTCCGAATGAGAAGAATTTTGCTTATGTGGAGAGTAGTAAAATTTATATGCTTGTGCATCATGAAAAGAATGCTTTATGTGATAGTTATATTGTCGAATTAATTCATGATGCTACTCAAAATTATTATGAGGGAGGAATATTTGCGTGTAGGAATTGCAATAATATCAAGTTTCCTCTTTATGTGCTTAAAATCTTGAAGCTATGCTTGTTTTGCTTTCCTATGCTAGTTGATTATTATTCCCATAAGTTGTTTGCTCACAAAATCCCTATGCATAGGAAGTAGGTTAGACTTAAATGTGCTAGTCATATTCTTCATGATGCTCTCTTTATGTTTCAATTCTTATCTTTTATGCGAGCATCACTGAAATCATCATGCCTAGCTAGGGGTGTTAAACGATAGCGCTTGTTGGGAGGCAACCCAACTTTATTTTTGTTATTTGCCTTTTGCCCCTGTTTAGTAATAAATAATTCATCTAGCCTCTGTTTTGATGTGGTTTTATTGTTTTAATTAGTATTTGTGCTAAGTAGAACCTTTGGGAAGACTTGGGTGAAGTCTTTGCGATCATGCTGTAAAAAACAGAAACTTTTGCGCTCACGAGATTAGCTGCCAATTTTTACTGGAGAGTGATTTTAGGTTGATTCTTTTTGAAGATGATTAATAGAAAAATTCCTCAGGTCCACCAATTTATTTCAGAATTTTTGGATTTACAGAAGTATTCGAATGATACAGATTACTACAGACTGTTCTGTTTTTGACAGATTCTGTTTTCATTGTGTTGTTTGCTTATTTTGATGAATCTATGAGTAGTATCGGAGGGTATGAACCATAGATTAGTTGGAATACAGTAGATATTACACCAATATTAATTTAGAATGAGTTCACAACAGTACCTAAGTGGTGGTTTTATTTTCTTATACTAACGGAGCTTACGAGTTTTCTGTTAAGTTTTGTGTTGTGAAGTTTTCAAGTTTTGGGTAAGGATTCGATAGACTATGGAATAAGGAGTGGCAAGAGCCTAAGATTGGTGATGCCCAAGGCACCCCAAGGTAATATTCAAGGAAAATCAAGAGCCTAAGCTTGGGGATGCCCCAGATGGCATCCCCTCTTTCGTCTGCGTTCATCGGTAACTTTACTTGGAGCTATATTTTTATTCACCACATGATATGTGTTTTGCTTGGAGCGTCATTTTATTTTCTTTTGTTTTGCTTGATGTTTGAATAAAGTACAAAGATCTGAAATTCTTAAATGTTAGAGAGTCTTCACATAGTTACATAATTGTTCAACTACTCATTGATCTTCACTTATATCTTTTGGAGTAGTTTGGCATTTGCTCCAGTGCTTCACTTATATCTTTTTAGAGCACGGTGGTGGTTTTATTTTATAAGAAATTATTGAACTCTCATTCTTCACTTATATTATTTTGAGTCTTAAACAGCATGGTAATTTTCTTTGGTTATGAATTTAGTCCTAATATGATGGGCATCCAAGAGGGATATAATAAAAACTTTCATATAAAGTGCATTGAATACTATGAGAAGTTTGATTCCTTATGATTGTTTTGAGATATGAAGATGGTGATATTAGAGTCATGCTAGTGGAGTAGTTGTGAATTTGAGAGATACTTGTGTTAAAGTTTGTGATTCCCGTAGCATGCTATGGTGAACCGTTATGTGATGAAGTCGGAGCATGATTTATTTATTGATTGTCCTCCTTATGAGTGGCGGTCGGGGACGAGCGATGGTCTTTTCCTACCAATCTATCCCCCTAAGAGCATGCGCATAGTACTTTGTTTCGATAACTAATAGATTTTTGCAATAAGTATGTGAGTTCTTTATGACTAATGTTGAGTCCATGGATTATACGCACTCTCACCCTTCCACCATTGCTAGCCTCTCTAGTACCGCGCAACTTTCGCCGGTACCATACACCCACCATATACCTTCCTCAAAACAGCCACCATACCTACCTATTATGGCATTTCCATAGCCATTCTGAGATATATTGCCATGCAACTTTCCACCATTCCGTTTATTATGACGCTCCATCATTGTCATATTGCTTTGCATGATCATGTAGTTGACATCGTATTTGTGGAAAAGCCACCTTCATAATTCTTTCATACATGTCACTCTTGATTCATTGCACATCCCGGTACACCGCCAGAGGCATTCACATAGAGTCATATTTTGTTCTAAGTATTGAGTTGTAATTCTTGAGTTGTAAGTAAATAAAAGTGTGATGATCATCATTATTAGAGCATTGTCCCAGTGAGGAAAGGACGATGGAGACTATGATTCCCCCATAAATCGGGATGAGACTCCAGACGAAAAATTAAAAAAAAAAGAGAAAAAAGAGGCCATAAAAAAGAGAAGGCCCAAAAAAACAAAAAAAACAAAAAATGAGAGAAAAAGAGAGAAGGGGCAATGCTAATATCCTTTTACCACACTTGTGCTTCAAAATAGCACCATGATCTTCATGATAGAGAGTCTCCTATGTTGTCACTTTCATATACTAGTGGGAATCTTTCATTATAGAACTTGGCTTGTATATTCCAATGATGGGCTTCCTCAAAATGCCATAGGTCTTCATGAGCAAGCGAGTTGGATGCACACCCACTTAGTTTCTTTTTGAGCTTTCATACACTTTTAGCTCTAGTGCATCCGTTGCATGGCAATCCCTACTCACTCACATTGATATCTATTGATGGGCATCTCCATAGCCCGTTGATATGCCTAGTTGATGTGAGACTATCTCCTCTTTTTTGTCTTCTCCACAACCACCATTCTATTCCACCTATAGTGTTATGTCCATGGCTCACGCTCATGTATTGCGTGAAGATTGAAAGAGTTTGAGAACATCAAAAGTATGAAACAATTGCTTGGCTTGTCATCGGGGTTGTGCATGATTTAAATATTTTGTGTGATGAAGATAGAGCATAGCCAGACTATATGATTTTGTAGGGATAGCTTGCTTTGGCCATGTTATTTTGAGAAGACATGATTGCTTTGTTAGTATGCTTGAAGTATTATTGTTTTGATGTCAATATTAAACTTTTGTTTTCAATCTTATGGATCTGAATATTCTTGTCACAATAATGAAGATTACATTGATAAATATGTTAGGTAGCATTCCACATCAAAAAATCTGTTTTTATCATTTACCTACTCGAGGACGAGCAGGAATTAAGATTGGGGATGCTGATACGTCTCCAACGTATCTATGATTTTGATTGTTCCGTGCTATTATATTATCCATCTAGGATGTTTTATATGCATTTGTATGCTATTTTCTATGATTTTTGGGACTAACCTATTAACCTAGAGCCTAGTGCCAGTTTCTGTTTTTTCCTTGTTTTTGAGTATCGCAGAAAAGGAAAACCAAACGGAGTCCAATTGAACTAAAAATTGACGGAGATTATTTTTGGACCAGAAGAAGCCCACGGAGTATCGGAGATGGACCAGAGGAGTCCCTAGGCCACCACGAGGGTGGGGGGGGGGCGCCCTACCCCCCTAGGCGCGCCCCCTATCTCGTGGCCGTCTCGGGGACCCCCCCTGAGTTGTTCCCGACTCCAACACCTCTTATATGTACCCAAACTTCCAGAAAGAAACCTAGATCAGGAGTTCCGCCGCCGCAAGCCTCTGTAGCCACCAAAAACCAATCGGGACCCTGTTCCGACACCCTGCCGGAGGGGGGATCCCTCACCGGTGGCCATCTTGATCATCCCGGCGCTCTCCATGACGAGGAGGGAGTAGTTCACCCTCGGGGGTGAGGGTATGTACCAGTATCTATGTGTTTGATCTCTCTCTCTCGTGTTCTTGATTTGGCACGATCTTGATGTATCGCGAGCTTTGCTATTATAGTTGGATCTTATGATGTTTCTCCCCCTCTACTCTCTTGTAATGGATTGAGTTTTCCCTTCGAAGTTATCTTATCGGATTGAGTCTTTAAGGATTTGAGAACACTTGATGTATGTCTTGCATGTGCTTATCTGTGGTGACAATGGGATATTCACGTGATCTACTTGATGTATGTTTTGGTGATCAACTTGCGGGTTCAATGACCTTGTGAACTTATGCATAGGGGTTGGCACACGTTTTCGTCTTGACTCTCCGGTAGAAACTTTGGGGCACTCTTTGAAGTTCTTTGTGTTGGTTGAATAGATGAATCTGAGATTGTGTGATGCATATCGTATAATCATACCCACGGATACTTGAGGTGACACTGGAGTATCTAGGTGACATTAGGGTTTTGATTGATTAGTGTCTTAAGGTGTTATTCTAGTACGAACTCTAGGATAGATCGAACGGAAAGAATAGCTTCGTGTTATTTTACTACGGACTCTTGAATAGATCGATCAGAAAGGATAACTTTGAGGTGGTTTCGTACCCTACCATAATCTCTTCGTTTGTTCTCCGCTATTAGTGACTTTGGAGTGACTCTTTGTTGCATGTTGAGGGATAGTTATATGATCCAACTATGTTATTATTGTTGAGAGAACTTGCACTAGTGAAAGTATGAACCTTAGGCCTTGTTTCAACGCATTGCAATTCCGTTTGTGCTCACTTTTATCATTAGTTACCTTGCTGTTTTTATATTTTTAGTTTACAAAAACCTATATCTACCATCCATATTGCACTTCTATCACCATCTCTTCGCCGAACTAGTGCACCTATACAATTACCATTGTATTGGGTGTGTTGGGGACACAAGAGAGTTTTTGTTATTTGGTTGCAGGGTTGCTTGAGAGAGACCATCTTCATCCTGTGCCTCCCATGGATTGATAAACCTTAGGTCATCCGCTTGAGGGAAATTTGCTACTGTCCTACAAACCTCTGCACTTGGAGGCCCAACAACCTCTACAAGAAGAAGGTTGAGTAGTAGACATCATTTCTCTATGCATAGAAACCCGCCATTTGTATAATGCTCTTTTGATTCACTTATATTTGTTAGAGCGTCAGAATATGTCGGGGCTCAGGAGCGACACCTATGGGATCCCTCCGGGAGTCCCTTCTACGGTTGGCGGGGCATGGAGCTGCGCAAAGAGCGAGTCTAGAAGATCAACGCAAGAGGATTTTTACCCGGGATCGGGCCGCAAACGATGCGTAATACCCTAATCCTGCTTTGGTGTATATTTGGTGTTCTTGAGCTCTTGAACTAGTTGCGGTGCATGCGTAGTCCAAAAAGTATGAATCCTTCCTCAGTACGCCTCGGGCCTCCTTTTATATGTCAAAGGGGTCGCCACAGTGGCACATGGGAGGTGGAAAGCATCCACAGTGTACAAGTCTATCCCTGACATCGTGGGACAAATGCATTTAATGCGCCACCTACGTGTCCTCTTGCTTTATCGGGGACGGCAACGAAGCTCGTCCCGTCCGTCGCCGCCTCGCCTTGCTTCGACGCATGTCCAAGCTGACGAGGCATGCAGTGCCACGCTGGCTGGCTGCTGTGTTGGTGCGGTGGCAGGGTCTTCACGAAGATCTGCATGCCACCACACAGGTGCTTGGCCAGTTGGCCTAGAAGCTGCATGCTGCCATGCAGGCGCTCGCCATGTCGAAACGGGCGCGGGGCAGCAAAACTCTGGCAAGTGCGGGCCTGGCCTTGGCCCCGCAGACGCCCCCGGCAAGGGCCTTGTCGGGATCTCGTGGGCGTCCCCGGCAAGGGTCTTGCCGGGGGCTTGCGAGCATCCCCAGCAAGGGTCTTGCCGAGGGTCTACGGTCGTCCCCGACAAGATCTTGCCGGGGGTCTTCGTCTTCTAGTTCCCATCTAGATTTGCAGGCCTTTGGTCTTCACAAAGATCTGCATCCCATCACGCAGGTGTCGTCGAGCCTTGGTCTTGATGTTTGTCGATGGTGTCAGGACTCCCAGGCTCAAGGGTGGCGGCCTTGCTGGTGTTGGGCAAGTTGAGGGAGTCCTGGATTAGGGGGTCCTCGGACAGCCGGACTATATCCTTTGGCCGGACTGTTGGACTATGAAGATACAAGATTGAAGACTTCGTCCCGTGTCTGGATGGGACTCTCCTTGGCGTGGAAGGCAAGCTTGGCGATACGGATATGTAGATCTCCTCCCTTGTAACCGACTCTGTGTAACCCTAGCCCCCTCCGGTGGCTATATAAACCGGAGGGTTTAGTCCGTAGGACAACAACAATCATACCATAGGCTAGCTTCTAGGGTTTAGCCTCTATGATCTCGTGGTAGATCAACTCTTGTAATACTCATATCATCAAGATCAATCAAGCAGGAAGTAGGGTATTACCTCCATCGAGAGGGCCCGAACCTGGGTAAACATCGTGTCCCCCGCCTCCTGTTACCATCCGCCTTAGACGCACAGTTCGGGACCCCCTACCCGAGATCCGCCGGTTTTGACACCGACATTGGTGCTTTCATTGAGAGTTCCACTGTGCCGTCACCGTAAGGCTTGATGGCTCCTTCGATCATCGGCAACGATGTGATCCAGGGTGAGGTTTTCCTCCCCGGACAGATCTTCGTATTCGGCGGCTTCGCACTGCGGGCCAACTCGCTTGGCCATCTGGAGCAGATCGAGAGCTATGCCCCTGGCCATCGGATCAGGTTCGGAAACTTGAACTATACTGCCGACATCCGCGGAGACTTGATCTTCGACGGATTCGAACCCATGTCGGGTGCGCCACACAATCACGACGAGCACGACGTAACTCTGCCATCGGACAGTGTTCGGGAGATCACACCTGCAACTACTCTGACCCTCAATCCGGAACAAATTGCGCCATCCAAGAACGGGTGGATAGACCCCGCCATGGAGGCCGCACTCTCAGTGGCGATAGAGCCGAATACTGACTTCACCCCTTACGAGAGTCGTGTTGCCAAACCATTGGATTCGTCCCCGGCCACGGGCTCCGAGCCGCCTGCATCTATGCCTATCGAATCCGATTGGGCACCGATCATGGAGTTTACCTCCGCGGATATCTTTCAGCACTCGCCTTTTGGCGATGTGCTAAATTCATTAAGGTCTCTCTCCTTGTCAGGAGAACCTTGGCCGAACTATGTCTGGCTAGAATGGGATGCGGACGAAGAAGAAATTCGCTCCCCACCCACTACCCACTTAGTAGCCACTGTCGATGATTTAACCGACATGCTCGACTTCGACTCCGAAGACATCGACGGTATGGACGACGATGCAGGAGACGAACAGGAACCACCGCCCACAGGGCGCTGGACCGCCACCTCATCATATGATATATACATGGTGGATACCCCCAAAGAAGGCGATGGCGATAAGACAGCGGAGGATGACCCCTCCAAGAAGCAACCCAAGCATCGACGTCAGCGGCGCCGCTCTAAGTCCCGCCATAGCAAAAGTAGTGATACCGGCACAAGAGACAATAACACTCCGGATAGTGCCGAAGACGACGACAATCCCCTCCAGCCAGATTTAGAGCGGGAGGATGAACAAGCTAGCCCTCCAGAACAGGCAGCAGATGGAGAAACGGAGGATGACAATTACATGCCTCTCTCCGAAGACGAGGTGAGCCTCGGCGACGAAGAATTTATCGTGCCTGAGGATCCCGTCGAGCAGGAGCGCTTCAAGCGCCGGCTTATAGCCACAGCAAATAGCCTGAAGAAAAAGCAACAACAGCTTCGAGCTGATCAAGATTTGCTAGCAGACAGATGGACCGAAGTCCTTGCGGCCGAGGAATACGAACTCGAACGCCCCTCCAAGAGTTACCCAAAGCGCAGGTTGCTACCCCGACTCGAGGAGGAAGCATTGAAACCTAAATCACCAGCGTATGATGCGGCTGATCGGCCACCTCGTGGCTGAGATAGAGAGGCATATCAGCCCGAAGTCCAGACCGCACCCCGCCGCCGTTCAACCAAAAACACCAAGGCCCGGGGCAACACGCGGGACCTGCGAGACGTATTGGAAAACAAAGCAGGGCATACAAGATCGATCTACGGATCACGGGGTCGCGCCCCAACGCGAGACGATGATCGTCACGCCGGATATACCAAAAGCAAATCCGGCCGGGCCGAATACAGTAGACAAGACTCGTATGAACTGCGTCGTGATAGAGCCCGGCACAGAGGCGCCGCACACGCCCTATGCTTCACTGACGAAGTAATGGATCACGAATTCCTAGAGGGTTTTAAACCCGTAAATATTGAATCATATGATGGTACAACAGACCCCGCGGTATGGATCGAGGACTTCCTCCTCCACATCCACATGGCTCGCGGTGATGATCTACATGCCATCAAATACCTCCCACTAAAACTCAAAGGACCAGCTCGGCATTGGCTGAATAGCTTGCCAGCAGACTCCATTGGCAGTTGGGAGGATTTGGAAGATGCATTCCTTGACAACTTCCAGGGTACTTATGCGCGGCCACCAGATGCTGATGACTTGAGCCATATAATTCAGCAGCCAGGGGAATCGACCAGGAAATTCTGGACCAGGTTCCTAACTAAGAAAAACCAAATTGTCGACTGCCCGGATGCAGAGGCCTTAGCGGCATTCAAGCATAACATCCATGACGAGTGGCTCGCCTGGCACCTCGGCCAGGAGAAGCCGAAGTCTATGGCAGCCCTCACGACGCTCATGACCCGCTTTTGTGCGGGCGAAGACAGCTGGCTGGCTCGCAGCAACAACACATCAAGAAGTCATGGCACTTCAGATACCAAAGATAATAACGGCAGACCACGTCGTAACCGACATAAGTGCCGCAACAACGGCGATAACACCGAAGATACGGCAGTCAATGCCAGATTCATTGGCTCTAAACCCGGTCAGCAAAAAAACCAATTCAAAAGAAGTACTCCGGGCCTGTCCAGTTTGGACCGCATACTCGATCGCTCGTGTCAAATCCACGGCACCCCCGATAAGCCAACCAATCACACCAACAGAGAATGCTGGGTGTTCAAGCAGGCCGGCAAGTTGAATGCCGAAAACAAGGACAAGGGGCTCCGTAGCGATGACAAGGATGAGCCCCGGCCGCCGAACAGGGGAGGACAGAAGAGGTTCCCCCCACAAGTGAAGACGGTGAACATGATATACGCAACCCACATTCCAAAGAGGGAACGGAAGCGTGCACTAAGGGACATCTATGCGATGGAGCCTGTCGCCCCAAAGTTCAACCCATGGTCCTCTTGTCCGATCACCTTCGATCGCAGGGACCACCCCACTAGTATCCGTCGTGGCGGATCTGCCGCATTGGTCCTAGACCCCATCATTGACGGATTTCACCTCACTCGAGTCCTTATGGACGGCGGCAGCAGCCTGAACCTGCTCTATCAGGATACAGTGCGCAAAATGGGTATAGACCCCTCGAGGATCAAACCCACCAAAACCACCTTTAAAGGCGTCATCCCAGGTGTAGAGGCCCATTGCACGGGCTCAATCACACTGGAAGTGGTCTTCGGATCTCCGGACAACTTCCGAAGCGAGGAGTTAATCTTCGATATCGTCCCGTTCCGCAGTGGCTATCACGCACTGCTCGGGCGAACCGCATTTGCAAGATTCAATGCGGTACCGCATTACGCATACCTCAAGCTCAAGATGCCAGGACCTAGGGGGTTATAATAGTCAACGGAAACACAGAACGCTCGCTCCGCACGGAGGAGCACACCGCGGCCCTCGCAGCAGAAGCACAAAGCAGCCTTTTAAGGCAAACCGCCAATTCGGCGATAAAGTCCCCGGACTTCAAGCGAGTCCAGAGTAACCTGCAACAGGATCGCCTGGCACATTCAGAGCTCGCCTAGCAATTCGGCCTCCGTCCTAGTCCCAGTCAAGCGACGAAATCCATGCCGCGCGTACATAATTACACACTGAAAATGGCATGGGCATGGGCGGGGGCACGACCAGGGCATGTCCCACAATGCGGCTCAACCGCCCCAGGGGCTGCATGCCTTTATCATTTTATCTCTTTCGGGACCTTACTCTCTGGAAGCCCTTTCCGGCAGTATGATTGCTGGACACATTACGGGAAGGAACAACCGAAGAGGCAAGAAGCTAAGACGTACAAGGGAATCCCCAGGTGGTCTGTAATAACAATCGACATACCCATTTTTAATACCCATACGCAGCTTGCCCTTGGATATGACATGTCAAATAGTCCTATTTTTTGCTTATTGCACTACTTGTATCAGTACGCTTCGACGTATTATTTAAATAACATTGCATAGCATTAGTCTATTATTGCATTATCCTTCCTTTTTCTTGTCTGTTTATTTACGACAACTTGCACCCGTACATTCTGGTACGACCAGTACGCCAGGGGCTTTAGTATACCCCATAATACGGCGTGAGGAGTCCGAACACTTTCGACAGTGCGGCACCCCGAACTTATAGCATTATATGCATCAGCTCCGAATCATGTCTTGGGTCAATAGTTGGGTTTGCCCGGCTCCCATGTTTTGGTACCTTATGTTCCACAATATCGGCTAAGGTAGCGCCGGGAAAACTACTGCGATTGTGTCCCGGTTCTTCCGAACGAGCACCTCAGTAGAGAAAGCCGAAAACTGACTGTCATGATAAGGCGAGAGCTGGTCGCTGTTCGAGAGGTCTCAAGTCCCTAAAGTCTTTTTTCGCTTCGGACGAGGAGTCGGCCTTGCCCGGCTTAGGCGTATATAGCGCCCCAAATTCGGCCTTCCGAATACTAGGGGCTTCGCCAAAATTTAAAATTGTAGACTTCTATGGCTAAGTGAGAGTGATAAAGCCTTATAGTCCGATTGCCTGGTTCGTTGTGCTGAACACCTCCCTCGAAGGACCCAAAATTGGGATAAAGAGTGTTCAGGTTTATCCCGAACACCCCAGTACTAGTTACATGGGGGCAGAAGCCGACGACTGGCCAACCCTCAGATTTCATAAACGGCCGCACAGAAGGTAATATTTTAAATTAACAAGCGTTGCATAGCGCAAATGAACTCGTTTCACATTACAGGATCACATGAGTACGTTCATTCAAATATTACATCTTTAGCACATTCCTCCGCCACAAGGCGGGAACCCTTCAGGACACTGTCATAATACATTTCGGGGTGGCGATGCTCCTTGCCTTCCGGCGGCCCCTCCTTCACCAGCTTTACGGCGTCCAGCTTCGCCCAGTGCACCTTCGCCCGGGCAAAAGCCCTGCGCGCACCCTCGATGCAGACGGACCGCTTTATGACTTCAAGCCGTGGGCAGGCATTCACAAGCCGCCTCACCAGACCGAAGTAGCTGTCAGGCAGGGGATCGCCAGGCCACATCCGGACTATAAGACCCTTCATGGCCTGTTCGGCCGCCTTGTGGAGCTCGACCAGTTGCTTCAGCTGGTCGCTCAAGGGCATTGGGTGTTCGGTCCCAGTATACTGAGACCAGAACAACTTCTCCGTCGAGCTCCCCTCCTCAGCCCGGTAAAACTCCGCGGCATCCAACACACTGCGGGGAAGATCTGCGAACGCTCCTGGAGAGCTCCGAACTCGGGTAAGTAAAAGGAAAGTTTCCTTCACATGCTTGCTTTGCATAATGAATGCCTTACCCGCTGCTATCTTCTTAACCGCCTCAATCTCCTGGAGGGCCTTGTGGGCTTCAGCCTTGGCGTTTTGTGCGCTTTCGAGGGCCTTCGCAAGCTCGGACTCTCGCGTCTTAGAGTCAAGCTCCAAGGACTCGTGTTTTTTGGCGAGAGCCTGGAGCTCTTGCTGCACCTCGCCTACCCGGGCTTCTTGCTTTTCTCGCTCGATGCGCTCCTTGGCCGCTTTGTCTTCGGCCTCGGACAGCGCCTTCTTCAGGGTCGCCACTTCGGTCGTGGCCCCTGGCAAATTCATGATGATCCTATTATTTTACAACCAAATTTCTTTTTAATATATAGACAGGGTATCGCTTACCTTTGTTCTCTTCGAGCTGCCTCTTGGTAAGGCCGAGCTCTTCCTTGGACCGCTCAAGGTCCTGCTTCAGTGCAGCGACCTCCGCAGTACGTGCGGCAGCGGCCAGCAGTGAAGCCTGCATATGCACATAGACATATTCTGATTAGACTCCTGAGTCATTATTTGATCCTCTATTCGGCCTTTCTTCGCGAACGCCAAACAGAGCATCAGGGGCTACTGTCTATGCGGTAATATTTTCCTATAATTTGATTACTTACCTGAAAGCCTGTTAGGAGGCTGGCACAAGCTTCAGTTAGTCCGCTTTTGGCGGACTGAACCTTCTCGATCACCGCACTCATGATAGTGCGGTGCTCTTCGTCGATGGAAGCGCCGCGAAGCGCTTCCAGCAAGTTGTCCGGTGCCTCTGGATGGACAGAGGCCACCGGCACGGGCGGCTTGCCCCTCTTAACGGGGGGTCGCCTGACAGAGTCCGGAACCACTGGAGGTTCCGGCGCAGTGTTCGGCTGGAGGCCGAATTCGGAGCCCATGGGAGTCTTGCTCCCTTTGCGCCCAGGGTCCGGAATGTCGCCTCGAGGCGCCTCCAGGACTACCTCCCCTCGGCTCGGTGCCCTTTGAGACAACACCTCGACGTTGTCCGTAGGGCGAGGGGTGGAGGCGGTCGGAAGTGAATCGCTATTCATATCCGACGGGTCCAAAGAACCATCCGACGAAGATACGTCGATATGGGCTCGGGACGGACTGCATAATCATGTTCGGCGTGATGAGAAGTAGTGCAATAAAACATACCATGAATTGCTATGGTATCCGGATACTTACGACTTCGCCAGGGGCTTGTCCCTGGGCAACCACTCGTCGTCGCTGTAGGCGGCCGTCGTGGAGCAGTCCGGAAGGAGGGTCCTTCCCTGCTTGGACCCTTCGGCCTCCCCGGATGGGGCGGCCTTCCTTTTCTTGTCTCCCCCGGCTGGGGGGGGGAGAACTTTCCTCTTCCTCCTCCTCGTTTTCGTGGAGGAGTGCGCCTCGGAGTTTTCGGACGATGAGTCCGATATAACCTTGCGCCGGAGACCCTTCCGGGTCCCCGTGGCCTTCTTCTTGGCCTTCTTCACCGGCACCTCATAAGGCGCCGGAACCAGCATCTCCGTTAGGAGAGCATTTGCTGGATCCTCAGGCAGGGGGGCTGGGCAATCGATCTGCTCTGCTGTCTCTACCCAGTCCTGTTAATGGCATGGAGGCTTAGATCCCGCACATGATTAAACTGGGGAAAATAAACATCCTGTGAGATATAAAAAACTTACCGGATTGGCATGGCGCTTTGCGCTGAGTCCGCGGTCCTCGGTAAGGGGAGGAGGTACCTCGGCGCCCTTGAACAGCACCTTCCAGACGTCCTTGTGCGTCGTGTCGAAGAGCTCTCGCAGCGTCTGGTGCTCGGCCGGGTCGAACTCCCACAAATTGAATGCCCGTCGTTGACACGGGAGGATCCGGCGGAAGAGCATGACCTGGACCACGTTGACAAGCTTGATTTTCTTGCTCATCATGTTTCTGATGCATTTCTGGAGTCCGGTCAGCTCCACCGATGAACCCCAGGACAGGCCCTTCTCCTTCCAGGAGGTGAGCCGCGTGGGGATTCCGGATCGGAATTCGGGGGCCGCCACCCAGTTGGTGTCGCGCGGCTCGGTGATGTAGAACCACCCCGATTGCCACCCCTTTATGGTCTCCACATAGGAGCCTTCGAGCCAGGTGACATTAGGCATTTTGCCCACCATGGCGCCTCCGCACTCCGCTTGCTGGCCGACCACCACCTTCGGTTTAACATTGAAGGTCTTCAGCCACAGGCCGAAGTGGGGCCTGATGCGGAGGAAGGCCTCGCACACGACGATAAACGCCGAGATGTTGAGGATGAAATTGGGGGCCAGATCGTGAAAATCCAGCCCGTAGTAGAACATGAGCCCGCGGACAAACGGGTGGAGGGGAAATCCCAGTCCGCGGACAAAGTGGGTAAGGAAAACCACCCTCTCATGGGGTTCGGGCGTAGGGATGATCTGCCCCGCATCTGGCAGCCGGTGTGCGATGTCCGCGGCCAGATATCCGGCTCCCCGTAGCTTTGTGATGTTCTCCTCCGTGACGGAGGAGACCATCCACTTGCCTCCCGCTCCGGACATGCTTGGAGTGGTTTGAGGGAGAAAAACGCGAACTTGGGTGCTGGAGCTCGAGTGCGCAAGAATGGATGAGCAAGGAGGAAGAATGCGTGGGTAAAAATAGGAATCCTTGTCCCTTTATAGCGGAGGAAACTATACGCCTCCCCACCTGCCTAGTAAAACTCGCTTATTCCCCAAGCGCCGTAATTGATGGCGCGGTTGGGTTACCCACATCCGTATTGATGAGAATCCCGTGATAAGGGGACACGATCTCTGCTTCGACAAGAGTGCCAAGAAAACCGCCTCGCAATATGTGCAGTAGCTGGTTGAGAAAAACGGTTCGAATAAGGACCGGGCCGTGGTATGATGTCATGCTGCCAAGCATGTCAGCAGATTAGATTTGTGGAAATATTATTCTCTCTACGGTGGTATGTGGAACTTGTTTTGCAGAGCCGGACACTAACCTTGTGTTCAAGATCTTTTGTGGAGTATTCGGAGGAAGAACCCGCCTTGCAATGCCGAAGACAAATCTGAGCGCCGGACTCATCGTCATTGAAGCCTGGTTTAGGGGCTACTGAGGGAGTCCTGGATAGGGGGTCCTCGGACAGCCGGACAGTTGGACTATGAAGATACAAGATTGAAGACTTCGTCCCATGTCCGGATGGGACTCTCCTTGGCATGGAAGGCAAGCTTGGCGATACGGATATGTAGATCTCCTCCCTTGTAACCGACTCTGTGTAACCCTAGCCCTCTCCGGTGTCTATATAAACCGGAGGGTTTAGTCCGTAGGACAACAACAATCATACCATAGGCTAGCTTCTAGGGTTTAGCCTCTATGATCTCGTGGTAGATCAACTCTTGTAATACTCATATCATCAAGATCAATCAAGCAGGAAGTAGGGTATTACCTCCATCGAGAGGGCCCGAACCTGGGTAAACATTGTGTCCCCTGTCTCCTGTTACCATCCGCCTTAGACGCACAGTTCAGGACCCCCTACCCGAGATCCGCCGGTTTGACACCGACACAAGTCGCCCTGGCAAGGGTCTTGCCGGGGGAATCCACCTTGCCCCTTTGCTCTTCATGCTTCTGGCTTGAGTGCTGCCTCGGCAGCCTTGTACCTTCCCTTCCTCTGCCCCGCCAAGCCCGGCCGCAAGCGTGGCTACGACTGCCCGTGCACGAGTAAAGGGGTACAGAAAAGGCCCCTACTTTTGTACACCGGCAGGAGCCCCCGTGCCTGGGCCACACACAAGCGCAAGCGTTGTTGGGCCAGGCCCAGAACGGTGCGCGGGCATGCGTGGCAGAGTTTTAACTGTGGTAACTCCTTCGCGAGTTGCCCTTCCCCACAATCCACATTGAGTGCGTGACGTGGGGGTCGTGCGTGGAGTGGCCGCAGCACGCTTGTGTCATCCTGCGGTGAATAGTAAAGAGGCGGCCCGCGCCTTCCCCCTAAAAAAGAGGAAACCGCAGGGGCGCTGCTCATTTACCCTCTGCGCCTTTTCCAATCTTGGAACCGCCGTTCCATGTTTCCCACCACGCCCATCTTTTTCGCCACATATGCTGCATGCATGGCGCCGGGTAGGTGGTGGACGTGCAGGGTATGGGAAAGCGCGCCATGGCCGATACCCACGCGCCTTTGATTGGCGCGGGGAGGGCGGCCGATGACCTCTATCATTAGCAATGGCTTTAATGAGCCGGACTTGAAGGGGCTCTTCGGAGGTGTAGAGCCAGTCTTCAGCCTTCTTTGCTTGGATATAAAAAGGGGACCATGAGGAGGAGGAGAGGCATCCTCTCGTGTCTTCCCTTCTTCTGCATTCTCCATCCACTGCCATGCCGAGAGGGCGTGGTCGCGGCCGTCCTTCTGCAGAGGCGACTAGGCCTTCCTCCCGCTAGAGAGCCGCGACGGTTAAGGAAGAGCTAGACGCTCAAGGCGGAGGCACCGGATGGGGTCGCGGTCGGCGAGGTGGTCGAGGCAGAGGTGGGCACGGAAGGGGGACACCCGCGACGCCACCGTCTCCGCCACCATCTCCTCCTGCTTCATCGAGCGGCCATGTCGGAGACACAGCTCTGGAGTTCATCTTGCAGTTGCGCAAGCCGCTGCGTAGCCGCCTTCGTCTTCCCGAGGCGTTCGCGAGGGTGCTGGAGATCGACCAGCCGCCGAGGCTGAGGCTTCACATGAAGGGGTGTTGCAATGGCGACATGTGGGCAAACACAAGGTTCCCCATCCCTCATGTAATGCTTCTTCGTCGGGGTTGGAAAACCTTCGCACGCGCCCACTGCTTGATGAAGGGGCACGTTCTCCACTTCAAATTAGTGGAGAGCGACCTACTCTCTGTCAAGGTCTTCGGGCGCTCGGGAACCAGGTTAGGGTGCTGCCCGGAGAGCTCGACCGACGACGAGAGCTCCTCCTTGAGCGACGACGACGAGGAGGGGACCAGTGGGGAGGACGACGGGGACGGGTCCGACTAGACGTCGGACGCCCCGTCCCTAGGCGACGCCGGCAGCAGCGCCATCTGCACCTGGCCTTCTCCCCGGCAGAATGATTTGCCGGGGGGTAGTTCTTGCCGGCGGCTCCTCAAGCCAGCTCCTTGAACTTCTCGGGGCCGTTGCTTCTGGCGGCTGGCGCTGGAAGGCCCGAGAAGACGAAGAAGGCGGGTGGCGGGCCGTCAAGTCGGAGTACGATGGCATCGACGCCTTCGTCTCGTATTGCCGGCCCGCTGCCTCATCTTTCGGCTTCTTCCCCGGCACCGTCATCACCAGCCCTCTTCTGGGCGGCCGCCGGGATGCTCTCTTGGCGTCATCTTCTGCTCGTGCCTCACATAGGCACTCCATTTACCCTCCTGCTATCCTGATCCGCTTCCTGAGGAGAGGGACAAGAAAGGGATTATGGGCATCTTATCTTTTTTTAGATCTTAAGCCTGCGGGCAGTTGTCGAATTTAGACTTTGTAACCCCTTGCTCATGTTTACGTTCCATATGAATTGTACTTGTTTAATCAATGTATTAATGAAAAAGGGTGTTTGCCAGGTTCTTTTGTGCGTGAGCGAGGCCCCCACTAAGGAGCGAGTCCTTGTTATTTTAAGCAAACAACGTCGCCCGGCAACAAACCTTGCCGTCCTCCCGCTTTACACCACGATTATACCCACGCCCTTGGCGGGAGTAGGGGCAAAGTAGGATCGGGCCCTTCGTTCGTTTCCCTTCCACCGCAACTACAACCAAATTCCAGCCTGGAAGGGATTTCGGGCATAGGAAGGAGGGAGCATGGTGGCATAGGAATGAACGAAGTTCCGTACGTTCAAGTTTCATACAGAAGCGCATAGCGGGGGAGAAAAACCTATCTGAATCTACAGCCTCCGGCAACCTTGGCTTGCCAGGGTCCGGGTGTCGGTCCGTCTTCTCTCCTCCCAACGGTTCTGCAGAAGCGCATGTGTAGCCTGCAAACCAAAAAGGATTGGAAGAGACGGAAAGACATGCACTCGACCTCTATGTTAGGGGTTAGTCGCCGCCAAGCCCTATCAACCCTACTAGAGAGGAGACTCAACCTAGCTTGCATGCTAATTCTAGGGCGCCAACGCTTCATTTATTTATCTATTGCTCAGGGTCTCCGCCTGGCTTTGTACAAAGGGTTACATGCCTTGCCGGCAAGGCTTGTACAAAAAGTGGTCTGCCGGGGGGCCCGGCAACCGCGCCTTATGGGTAAAACTTGCGAAGATGTTCGATGTTCCAGGAGTTGCTCACTGGAATACCATTTTCGGTCTCCAGGCGGACTGCGTCGGGCCTGGTGACTCGTATTACCCGATAAGGGCCTTCCCACTTTGGCATCAACTTGTTGGAATTCTTAGCGGATTGGACTCGCCGAAGAACAAGGTCGCCTTCCTCAAGGCTTCGGGAATGGACCTTGCGGCCATGGTAGCGGCGCAAGGCTTGCTGGTAGCGAGCGGCTCGCACAGCAGCCCGAAGACGATCTTCCTCAAGGAGCGTCGCATCATCTTGGCGCAACTGCTCTTGCTCAAGCTCATCATAAGCGAGCACTCGAGGTGACCCGTGTATGAGTTTCGTGGGGAGAACTGCTTCTGCCCCGTATACCAGGGCAAAGGGTGTCTAGCCAGTGGCTCGATTTGGCATCGTTCTGATCGACCAAAGAAAGGTTGGCAACTCATCAATCCAGCGCCTTCCGCACTTGTGTAGCCTGTCAAAAGTCATGGTCTTGAGGCCTCGCAACACCTCTGCGTTTGCCCTCTCAGCCTGGCCGTTACTTCTGGGACGAGCAACAGAAGCAAAACAAACCTTGCCGCCGAGGTCTTGGATATACTGCATAAAGGTGCGGCTTGTGAACTGTGCTACCTCTTGAGCATGCGTTGGTTTTCCCTTGAAGAGGAAAGGGTGATGCAGCAAAGTAGCGTAAGTATTTCCCTCAGTTTTTGAGAAGCAAGGTATCAATCCAGTAGGAGACTACACGCAAGTCCCTAGTACCTGCACAAACAATCAAGAACCTTGCAACCAACACGACAAAGGGGTTGTCAATCCCTTCATGGCCACTTGCAAAAGTGAGATCTGATAGAGATAATAAGATAAATATTTTTGGTATTTTTGTTGTATAGATTGAAAAGTAAAGATTGGAAAAATAAATGGCGACAGAAATAGCTAGTTGACGGGAGATTAATATGATGGAAAATAGACCCGGGGGCCATAGGTTTCACTAGTGGCTTCATGTTCATCAAGGGATATTTCAATCAAATCATCGGAATCATCATTATCTATAGATTCATGCATATCATTATTTTCTTCCAAAGTAACGGTCATTCTCTCAATAAATTCTTTGACATAGACATTATGAGCATAGTTTTCATAGCAATATTTAAGTATGTCAAAAAAATTAGATTCGTAGAGAGTAATATCATACTTTTCAATCAAAGAAGCAACTTCATAAGCACCCTTAAAAGCAACAAATTCTTTAATTTGTTTGATATCATAGTAACTATAAACACCCTTTGCATAAGAAGATAAGATTTCATTTTCATTAAACTCACATAGGTAGGGAAGGTGTTTTTAGGGTTCTTAGAGCAACAAGTAAAATCGTGAATTTCACAAAGATTCCAAGCATAACACAACAATCTGTTTATTTGATCCCATAAGAGTTTCCCTTTTTCAGACAAACGGTGACGCACAAAATGAGCATGCTCATCTAAAGATTTCCCATCAACTAGGCTAGTTGGGGTTTCAGCACGAGCGCATAAGGACCGAAGATGATCCAAGTAGAACACTTTAAGTGGATCCATATCAATAGATTTTTAGCAGGCAAAGATGCAAGCAAATAGAAGGCACGTGGAAACACAAACAAAAAGACATACGGGAAGAAGGCGAATAAAAGGCAAAGGTGAAATGGGGCAGAGGAAAATGAGAGGCAAATGGCAAATAATGTAATGCGAGGGAGAAGAGTTTGTGATGGGTACTTGGTATGTCTTGACTTGTGCGTAGATCTCCCCGGCAACGGTGCAAGAAATCTGCACGTTGGTGGGAGATCAAATCTTGACTTGACTTGGCGTAAACCTCCTCGGCAACGGTGCCAGAAATCCTTCTTGCTACCTCTTGAGCATGCGTTGGTTTTCCCTTGAAGAGGAAAGGGTGATGCAGCAAAGTAGCGTAAGTATTTCCCTCAGTTTTTGAGAACCAAGGTATCAATCCAGTAGGAGACTACACGCAAGTCCCTAGTACCTACAGAAACAATCAAGAACCTTGCAACCAATGCGATAAAGGGGTTGTCAATCCCTTTAGGCCACTTGCAAAAGTGAGATCTGATAGAGATAATAAGATAAATATTTTTGGTATTTTTGTTGTATAGATTGAAAAGTAAAGATTGGAAAAATAAACGGCGACAGAAATAGCAAGTTGACGGGAGATTAATATGATAGAAAATAGACCCGGGGGCCATAGGTTTCACTAGTGGCTTCTCTCAAGATAGCATATTCTACGGTGGGTGAACAAATTACTGTCGAGCAATTGATAGAAAAGCGCATAGTTATGAGAATATCTAGGCATGATCATGTATATAGGCATCACGCCCATGACAAGTAGGCCGAAACAATTCCGCATCTACTACTATTACTCCACACACCGACCGCTATCCAGCATGCATCTAGAGTATTAAGCATAAGAATAGAGTAATGCATTAGGCAAGATGACATGATGTAGAGGAATAAACTCAAGCAATATGATATAAACCCCATCTTTTTATCCTCGATGGCAACAATACAATACGTGCCTTGCTACCCCTGCTGTCACTGGGAAAGGACACCGCAAGATTGAACCCAAAGCTAAGCACTTCTCCCATTGCAAGAAAGATCAATCTAGTAGGCCAAACCAAACTGATAATTCGAAGAGACTTGCAAAGATATTAAATCATGCATATAAGAATTCAGAGAAGAATCAAATATTGTTCATAGATAATCTTGATCATAAACCCACAATTCATCGGATCTCGACAAACACACCGCAAAAAGAATTACATCGAATAGATCTCCAAGAAGATCGAGGTGAACTTTGTATTGAGATCCAAAGAGAGAGAAGAAGCCATCTAGCTAATAACTATGGACCCGAAGGTCTGTGGTAAACTACTCACACATCATCGGAGAGGCTATGATGTTGATGTAGAAGCCCTCCATGATCGATTCCCCCTCCGGCGGAGCGCCGGAAAAGGCCCCAAGATGGGATCTCACGGGTACAGAAGGTTGCGGCGGTGGAAATAGGGTTTCATGGTGCTCCTGGATGTCTTCGGGGTATATGAGTATATATAGGCGAAAGAAGTTGGTCGGTGCAGCCACGAGGGGCCCACGAGGGTGGGGGGCATGCCTATCCCCTGGGCGCGCCCTCCTACCTCGTGGCCGCCTCGTTGCTTCCTTGACGTCCACTCCAAGTCTCCTGGATTGCGTTTGTTCCAAAAACGATCCTCGCAAAGGTTTCATTCCGTTTGGATTCTGTTTGATATTCCTTTTCTGCGAAACGCTGAAATAGGAAAAAAAAAGTAATTTGCAGTGGGCCTTCGATTAATAGGTTAGTACCAAAAATAATATAAAAGTGCATAATAAAGGCCATTAAACATCCAAAACAGATAATATAATAGCATGGAACAATCAAAAATTATAGATACGTTGGAGGCGTATCAAGCATCCCCAAGCTTAATTCCTGCTCGTCCTCGAGTAGGTAAATGATAAAAACAGAATTTTTGATGTGGAATGCTACCTAACATAATTTTCAAAGTAATTCTCTTAATTGTGGCATGAATGTTCAGATCCAAAAGATTCAAGATAAAGGTTTAATATTGACATAAAAATTATTATACTTCAAGCATAGTAACTAAGCAATTATGTCTTCTCAAAATAACATGGCCAAAGAAAGCTTATCCCTACAAAATCATATAGTTTGGCTATGCTTCATTTTCGTCACACAAAGATGCTCTCATCATGCACAACCCGGATGACAAGCCAAGAAATTGTTTCATAATTTAGTAATCTCAAAAAAAATTCAACTTTCACACAATACATGAGCGTGAGGCATGGACATAGCACTATGCGTGGAATAGAATATAATGTTGGGGGTTGTGTGGAGAAGACAAAAAAGGAGAAAGTCTCACATCGACGCGGCTAATCAATGGGCTAGGGAGATGCCCATCAATTGATGTCAATGCAAGGAGTAGGGATTGCCATGCAACAGATGCACTAGAGCTATAATGTATGAAAGCTCAACAAAAGAAACTAAGTGGGTGTGCATCCAACTTGCTTGCTCACGAAGACCTAGGACATTTGAGGAAGCCCATTGTTGGAATATACAAGCCAAGTTCTATAATTAAAAATTCCCACTAGTATATGAAAGTGACAAAATAAGAGACTCTCTATCATAAAGATCATGGTGCTACTCTGAAGCACAAGTGTGGAAAAAAGGATAGTAGCATTGTCCCTTTTATTTCTTTTTTTTTGGTCCTTTCTGTTTTTGGCCTTTCTCTTTTTTTTCTTTTTTTGGGACAATGCTCTATTAATGATGATCATCACACTTCTATTTATTTACAACTCAATGATTACAACTCGATACTAGAACAAAATATGACTCTATATGAGTGCCTCCGGCGGTGTACCGGGATGGGCAATGAATCAAGAGTGACATGTATAAATTATGCATGGTGGCTTTGCCACAAATACGATGTCAACTACATGATCATGCAAAGCAAGATGACAGTGATGAAGCGTGTCATTATAAATGAAACGGTGTAAAGTTGCAAAGCAATATATCTCAGAATGGCTATGGAAATGCCATAATAGGTAGGTATGGTGGCTGTTTTGAGGAAGATATAAGGAGGTTTATGTGTGATAGAGCATATCATATCACGGGGGTTGGATGCACCGGTGAAGTTTGCACCAACTCTCAAGGTGAGAAAGGGAAATGCACGATACCGAAGAGGCTAGCAATGATGGAAAGGTGAGAGTGCGTATAATCCATGGACTCAACATTAGTCATAAAGTACTCGCATACTTATTGCAAAAATCTACAAGTCATCAATAACCAAGCATTACGTGCATGCTCCTAGGGGGATAGATTGGTAGGAAAAGACCATCGCTCGTCCCCAACCGCCACTCATAAGGATGACAATCAAAGAACACCTCATGTTTCAAATTTGTCACACAACGGTTACCATACGTGCATGCTATGGGACTTGCAAACTTCAACACAAGTATTTCTCAAATTCACAACTACTCAACTAGCATGACTTTAATATTACCATCTTCATGAAAGTGCGTTAAGTCGACTAGAGGGGGGTGAATAGGCGATTTTTATGAATTCTTCACTGAGGAATTTCAGTTTGAGGAAATTCCTAAGCGAAGAACTACTTGCAGCAGAATAAGTACTCAGATGCATACATGACATAACATAAACATGGACATCATGATGAAATGAAAACAGACACAGAGTACAGAAAGCGTAAGCACAGGATAAAACAGGATGAAGACAAACAGACTGAAGAAATTGAACTGAGGAAATTGAGAAAGTCTTCAGTCAAAGTCTTCAAACAGATATGAACAAGCACACAACACAGTAATGAGGAAATGAAAGAGTTGAGGAAATAGAACCAGTAGGCTTGGTGAAGACAATGATTTGGTAGACCAGTTCCAACTGCTGTGACAGTTGTACGTCTGGTTGGAGCGGCTAGGTATTTAAACCTGAGGACACCCGGACACAGTCCTCACCGTATTCTCCTTGAGCTAAGGTCACACAGACCTCGCCCAATCACTCATGGTAAGTCTTCAGGTGACTTCCAAACCTTCACAAACTCGGTCACTCGGCGATCCACAATTTCCTCTTGGATGCTCAGACCATGACGCCTAACCGTCTGGAAGATGCACAGTCTTCAAAGGTAACAAGCGTCGGATCCACGCAGGATCAATCTCTTCAGTGATGCTCAATCACTTTGGGTTTGTAGGTGTTTGGGTTTGGGTTTCCTCACTTGATGATTTTCGCTCAAAGTCCTCGGAGGATGGGATGCTCTCAAATGACAAGTGTCAGTTTCTCTCGGAGCAGCCAACCAGCTAGTGGTTGTAGGGGGCGGCTATTTATAGCCTAGGGAGCAGCCCGACATGATAAGACATAAATGCCCTTCAATGATATGACCGTTAGGTGGGTAGATATTTTGGGACAGCTGGCGCATAGCACAGCAACGGTCGGAAATTTGACTATCAAATTCCTCAGGGCTATCATGTTCCTCACTTGTAGGCAATCCGCACTGGCGAATTCCTAACTCCTCAGTCAGAACAAATTCCTCAGAGACCAGAAGAACTTCGTCTCTGTCACTGAAGAAATTGACTGAACTGTATGAGATTTCCAATGGCTTCACTCGAAGGGATTGGTAGGTGTAGGATTTTGAGTTGAGCATCACATGGAAATTTTTCCTTAGTATTTCCTCGACCCCCTTTAACAGTACGGTGTTTCCTATGACTCAAGAAAGAGAAAATGAAACTACGAAAACAAAAGTCTTCACGCTTCATGTTCCTCGAATGAATACCAAGTCTTCAAGGTCACACCAATTTCTTCACTTTCAAAGTCTTCAGAAAGTCTTCAGAAATCCAAAGTCTTTAGTCGAAGAACTTCTTTTTTAGGGGTCAAGTTTCTCTGTAAATATCAAACTCCTCATAGACTTATAGACCTGTGTACACTCACAATCGCATCAGTCCCTTAACCTATAAGTCTTCAATACACCAAAATCACTAAGGGGCACTAGATGCACTTACAATCTCCCCCTTTTTGGTGATTGATGACAATATAGGTTAAGTTTTCAACGGGGATAAACATATGAAGTGTAAATACTGATATTGAGGAATTTGATTGCAAGAAATAGAAGAACTCCCCCTGAAGATGTGCATAGTGAGGAATTTGCTTTGGAAGCAATGCACGCTTGAAGAGTAGAATCATGGAGATCTCCCCCTATATCTTGTAATTCATACACGCATTTGACATATAATATGAAGAATTTGAAATGCATGATGAAATATGGTGACTGATGTAATTCAGCATGCGTGCATTAACATATATGAGGAATAAGCATGCAGAAGAACACAGCAAAAGTATCAGACCACCATAGGTTTAAGTTTACAACTCGATCCAGCAAAGTCTTCAAAAGAACGAGAGTTGTAACTTAGCAAAAAAACGCCCATATATGTAGACCCGCTTGAAGACTAACTCAAATTTCTCCCCCTTTGTCATCGAATGACCAAAAGGATCGAAAAATGAGGACTAACGCCCCTGAAGAATATCATGTTGATGGAAGGAGCGCCAGCGTTGTTGGGGTCGTTGTTGTAGTAGGGCCTGCCGCAGTGTCGTCCAAGTCTTCATGCTCGTCCGTGTCACGTGATGAAGAATACGAGCTGGCCACCAAGGAAGGAACTTTGACCTTCTTGAATTTCTTCGCTGGTGGTTGAGACCAGTCAAAGTCCTGCTTGAGACCCATTTGCTTCAGATCTTCTTCACCATACAGATGTGACAGAACAGCCCAGGTGCGACCGAAGACTTCATGGAGGTAATAATGGTTTTTCTTCACTGCATTGTGTGTAGCAGTCATGTTGTGAAGAATAGAACCAAACTGACGCTTAACCCATTTGTGGTTGCGATCGACCTTCTGGTGAAGACTGAGGAGAAGCTCACGATCAGTCATCACTCTTGGAGATGTGGCTTCAGGATTTGGCTTTGAAGCATTAGCGACAGAGTCATGAGTAGCAGAGTCATCATTGGTGGAGTAAGATGCAGCTTTGTGAAACTGACCATCCAATGGACGAATGCCTTCATCAATAACAGCAGCGGCCTTGCCCTTTTCGTCAGCTGAGGAAAATGTCCGCTTGAGGACTTCAATGGGGGGCAAGTAGCTGAGATGATTCTGAAAGTCAGCCTTGTAGTTGAGTGAAGACCTTGTTCTAAGGAATCTCATAATCCAAGGAGCATAAGGCTTCAACTCAAATGGAGAGAGTGCAACATTTGCCAGAGTCCTCATGAAGAAATCATGGTAGTTGACAGGGATGCCATGCATGATATTGAATAGAAGATTCTTTATGATGCCAACGACTTCTTCATCATTCGAGTCGTGGCCTTTTATTGCACCCATTGTCTTCGTTAGAATGCGATAGACAGTCCAAGGCACATAGAGCAATTCCTTCATGAGGAATTTGGTCCTTGGGGCTTGACCGGGCTTCAACGGCTTCATCAAAACTTGCATGTAATGAGCAGTAAGTTCAGGTTCATGGTAGAGGCAATGAGCTCCTTCAAGGGGAGGACTGACAGGCAGGGCATGAAGCAATTCAGAGGCCGGTGCTTTGTAGTGTGTATTCTCTGTCATCCAGTCCAATACCCAAGAGTTCACATCATTAGCATCTCCGGTGATGTGCAGCATTGCATAGAACTGAAGAATTAGCTCTTCATTCCAATCAACAATGTCAGTGCAAGAGCAGTCCTGCATCATGAAGCACACTAAGGACTGGGGTGAAGCACGGCAGTGATTCCATGTCCACATGAGGAATATGCTCATGGTCGAAGACTTTGTCTTTGTTGAAAAGCATTGAAGAATAGAAGTTGGCCTGGCTGGCAGTCCATAAGAGCTTCCTTCTAAGACGAGCAGAGTCATATGGGTTGTACTCGGTGAAGAACACATGCTCGCCGAAGAATTCATCAGCCTTGAATTTTTGCTTCTTCGAGAAGGGATCCTTTGGCTTAGGCTGAGGTGTATCAGTCAATTGCATCACAACCTAAGGAATCGCAATCTCAGGATCCACAGGCTGAGGAATTTCAGGTTCTTCTTCAGTGGCAGCCTGGGTCTTCAATTCTTTATTAACATTTACATCAGCACGAGTGGCTGGAATCTCTTCATGGACAGACGGAGTGTTGCGAGGTTCTTCAGATCCCATTTGAACTTCAGTATCTATCGAGGACTGTGGAATTTGTTGTAGAGGTGTGAACAGAGGAGAATTGGGGTGCTGACTTTACCAAAAGTCATCGTTCATCACAGGCGTTGTGCACCCAATGTCCACATCCTCTTCTTCATCACTCTTTTCTTCAACGCCGGCCTCTTCAGCTGTGAACTGAGGCATGGGCGATGAGACGATTGGGGTTGAAGGGATTGCATCCACTTCAATTTCTTCATCCAACTGCTCTGACGAAGCAGCAGAAGGAATCTCTTCATCTGATCCGCTTGGGATCACATATTCTTCATCAAAAGGAACGAGTTCCTTTTATGGCATGCTTGAGACTGGAACAGCATCAATCGGATTCTCAAAAGAGCTAGTCAATTTCTTCATCTTCTTCGGAGCTAAAGAATCTGATGAAGTTGATGCTTTCCTTTTCTTCACAGCTGCACGCTCCGCAGCCTTGGTCTTCTTCACATCTGATGCAGAAGGAAGAATTGGACTTGGGGTAGGTGCAAGAGGAGCAGAGGAAATTGGCTCATTTACTTCAGGCACAACTGATGCAGTTGCCCTAGCATTTTCAGTTTCTTCAGGCACAGCCGTTGAAGCTTCAGCTATCCTGACAATTTCTTCAGGCGCAACACTAGTAGTTGCCCTGGCGGAGTCATCAGCGGCTGGAATGCAGTCATCAGCCCTGACACTAGCAGTTTCATCAGCAGCCTGATTTTCATCAGTGGTGCTGGCATGTTCTTTAGCAGGCTGAGCAGATGCCTCAGCCTGAGGAATTCTTTGTTGCGTTGGGGCTGGAACATTGGTAGTGAACTTCTCAGATAACTTCACAAATCTGACTTTGGCTCCAAGCCAGTCAGCATAGTAGCGATCAAATTCATCACTCAGACTCTTAATCTCTAATTGCAGAGCTACAAGTTCTTCAGGTGAAAGCTTCAAGACGTTTTGCTTCAGAAGGCGCTCTTTCTTGTACTGTGCTTTCTTCACCTTCCTCCCCTGTTCATATTTCCATTTCTCTTCATCAATGAAGGCCGTCAATACATGACTTTGGCCAGGAGTGAGGTTCAACTCAGGCAGAGGTGTGTTGGGATCCTTGTGCCATAAGTCGATGAAGTCTAGGAACAATTTTGGACCCAGCATCAATGGCACATTACTGCCTTTGGCTCTAGTGGCCCTGTGTTGCCTGTCTCTGATGATTTCAGCAAGTTCTTCATCATCAGCTTCATCGTCATTAGATGGTACTTGAAAGGCAACCTGCTTCTTGTGAGTACTTGGTCGAGAACCTCGTCCAGCAGTGGCCTTTGTCTTCGGCGGTGTGGGGCCTGTTGAGGAATTTGGAGGAGCAGAAGAAGTAGCAGAGGCTCCTGAGGCAATAGAGATGCCTGTAGTCCTTTGGCACGAGGCGAGATGCACAGGTGCTGACGATTTTGACGGAGGAGCTGAGGACTTTGGAGGAGCTGGTGCAGCTTGAGGAATTTGCCGTGAGGCCTTTGAAGAACTTGGCCGTGAGGGCATTGCTGAGGAGCTTGGCCGTGATGGCATAGAAGTTGAAGCACTGGGCTTGTGTGCAGGCTTCTTTGGCATGGCCTTCTTAGGCTTGCTTGCAGAGGCCTCAGCAGTGGTAGCAGCAGCAGCAGAGTCTTCATTGAATTTCCTCACTGCTTCTTTTGCCTGTTTGGCCAGTTTAGCTTGACGCTTGGCCCATTTATCAGGATAATCCTCACCACGCTTGAGGCTGGTAGGATCAGCTTCTTGGCCTGGTGCTAATGGAGGTCTTGGGCATGGAGGGTGAAGAGCGAATTTCTTCATGTACTTAGGAGTAACATATCTCTACTCCCTCCATTCCCGTGCCCATCTCCTCTCTATCCTTTGTATGCGCACCTTGCGCTGATTTTTGTCCTCCTTTCCATGTGTGGCCTCATCAGGAGTGCAATAATCCTTGTAAATGTCATCAGGGATTTCGAACGCTATGTTGACTTCCAATTTCTTTCCTCCCTTTGAGGTCTCTTGTCATCAGCCATTTTCTTCAGCTGAGGATTCTGGACAATAGAGTTCCCTGAGGAGGTGTGCAACTTTTCTTCGAGGAACGCTGCAAATGAGTTAAGTTGATGAGAACCTAGTGATTCAGCAGCGAACATGTGTACCTGTGAACAGAGTATAGTTGCGAGGAATTTGGAGAGGTCATATGCGTTCTCAGAAGTTTTTGTAAAAAGAATAAGTTTGAGGAATTTGACCAGATGAGTCTTGAGGAATTTCTCTAAGCGTTCTTTGACTTAGGTTCCAGAGTTGTATAGATTGAAAATCCACACAATTGAGGTATCGTAAAGAAAAATGTTGCTTAGGGAAATAGATCAAGAACAGATCATATGAGAGGTGTTGAGTGTGTGAAGATTTGAAGAATAAACACCTTTTGATGCTTTTGTAGAAAACATCAAAATCAACAAGGGTAGTAAAAGTAACTTTTAATTACCCTTGACGAAGAACACGACGAACTGGGAAGTGTGGACTTGAAGCTCGTCGGTTCAGATCTTCCATGCCCTAACTTGGCTGAGGAAGACAGCTACGACGGCGGCGGAGTGAAGAAATCCGCGGTCGGCGCGAGTACGATGGCGATGAGGTCGAGGAAGTGAAGCTCTTCCTCACCGGCGACGATGGAAGTAGCGGCGGCGCTAGGGTTTGAGAAGTTCGAGCGAGGGAGTGAGGTCGAGCGGAGTAAAAACAAAGTGAGGAAGGGGAGGGATATTTATAGCCGAAGTGAATAACTGCTCGCCCGAGGAAATTGGACGAACGTGCCCCTGACCCTTCTCATTCGCGTGACATGTGTCACCCACGTACTGAGAGGTGGCGATCGTGAGTGAATAAGATAATGTATCGTGGAATGTGGAACGGTTTGAGCAGCAAACGCCGAAAATTCAGAGAAGATAAGGTTTAAAGTTCTGTTCGCAAATTCTTCAGCTGACAAGAACACAGTGAAGATTTTGAACGAGTTTCAAATAGAACGCGCATGAATAATTTGTGAATAGACTGGGTTGAGTTTAGCATAGAGGGGGAAGGGTCCGATCACATTCACTTAGCATAAAAAGCAACTTGAAGAAATAGCAATAAGTGCATGTTGTAGAGGACATAAACTCATATATATATATATATATATATATATATATATATATATATATATATATATATATATATATATATATATAGCCAACGAAGAACAACAGCGGAAAGAATGAAGACATTTGTACAGTTGAAGAAAATGAACAAGTGAGGAATTTCAAAAATGAGGAAAAACTCAAATTGAGGATTTTTAACTTTTGGTGGTGGCGTGACCCACTGTATAAGAATGAAGATTTCAGACACCGCGTACAATTGTTGTAGGGCTCTGAGAATCAAATTCTTCGTTAATTTCTTTACACTTAGAGTGTTAGTCTTCATGGATTGAAGAAAAACGTTTCTTCGCGTGTTGCACATCTAAGTCATCAATTTTGCATAAGTGTTAGGATGTGTGTCCTTTTCAAAGGACATTCGAAGATTCTAGGATATTTAGCTCACACCTCAACTTGCTAAATCTCTTCTCATCCAAGGGCTTTGTGAAGATATCGGCTAGCTGTTCTTCAGTCCTTACATGCTCAATAGAGATGCCGCCCTTCCACACATGATCACGAAGAAAATGATGACGAATCTGAATGTGCTTTGTCTTCGAGTGCTGAACTGGGTTATGAGCAATCTTGATGGCACTCTCATTGTCACAGTAGAGAGGCACATTCTTCATGTTGACGCCGTAGTCCTTGAGAGTTTGCTTCATCCACAGCAATTGAGCACAGCAAGAACCAGCAGCAATGTACTCAGCTTCAGCAGTAGACAGTGATACGCAGTTCTGTTTCTTCGAGGACCAACAGACCAAAGATCGTCCGAGGAAATGGCATGTGCCTGATGTTGACTTGCGGTCCACACGATCACCAGCATAGTCAGAGTCTGAATATCCAATGAGATCAAAAGCCGAGCCCTTGGGATACCATAATCCAAGTGTTGGTGTGTGAGCTAGATATCGAAGAATATGCTTCACAGCCTTATGGTGTGATTCCTTCGGTGTAGCTTGAAATCGGGCACACATGCAAACACTAAGCATAATATCTGGCCTAGATGCACATAAATACAATAAAGAACCAATCATGGAGCGGTATACCTTTTGATCGAAGTCAATACCATTTTCATCAGTGCATAGATGGCCATTTGTGGGCATAGGGATTTTGACGCCTTTGCAATCTTGGATGCCGAATTTCCTCAGTACATCCTTGAGGTATTTCTCCTGAGATATGAATATGCCATTGCGCTGTTGACGAATTTGAAGACCTAAGAAGAATTTCAATTCTCCCATCATAGACATTTGATATTCTTCACTCATCATATAGGCAAATTCATCACTGTAACGTTGGTCAGTACAGCCAAAATGATATCATCAACATATATTTGGCACACAAACAATTCACCATCATAAGATTTAGTGAAAAGAGTTGGGTCAAGTGAACCGGGTTTGAAGCCTTTCTTCATGAGGAATTCCTTCAAAGTATCATACCACGCCCGAGGGGCCTGCTTGAGGCCATAGAGGGCCTTATTGAGTCTGAAGACTTTGTCGGGATGCTTGGATCTTCAAAACCTGGGGGTTGAGCAACATATACTTCTTCCTCAAGCTTACCATTGAGGAATGCACTTTTCACATCCATTTGATATAAAGTGATATCATGATGGTTAGCATAAGCAAGTAATATGCGAATAGCCTCAAGTCTAGCAACAGGTGCAAAAGTTTCATCGAAATCAATTCCTTCAACCTGTGTGTAGCCTTGAGCTACAAGCCGTGCCTTATTCCTCACCACAAGGCCATTTTCATCTTGCTTGTTGCGGTAGATCCACTTTGTTCCAATGATATTGTGTTTGCGAGGATCTGGACGTTTGACCAGTTCCCAGACGTTGTTGAGCTCGAATTGATGTAATTCCTCTTGCATAGCTTGAATCCACTCAGGCTCCAGAAATGCTTCATCTACCTTAGTGGGCTCTGTGATAGAGACGAAAGCAAAGTGCCCACAAAAGTTAGACAAATGTGAGGCTCTTGAGTGTGTGAGAGGACCTGGAACGTTGATGTCGCTGATGATTTTCTCAATCTACACTTCATTTGCAACGCGAGGATGAGCGGGTTGTCGTTGAGGAATTGGATCAGCATTTTCTTCAGCACCATTTTCTTCAGGTGCATCAGCATGACGTTCTTCACGCTCTGGAATGACTTCTTCAGCAGACTCTTCGGTAGGAATGACATCCTCAGTAGCTTTGAACTTGATGGATTCCTCAGGTGATTTTTCATCTAGCACAGGAGGTAGGTGCTCTCTTTGCGAGCCATTAGTTTCATCGAACCGCACATCTATAGTTTCAACAACTTTGTGGTGAACGTTGTTGAAGACTCGGTAGGTGTGCGAGTCCTTTCCATAACCAAGCATAAAACCTTCATGTGCTTTCGGTGCAAATTTAGAATTGTGATGAGGATCTCTAATCCAACATTTAGCACCGAAGACTTTGAAATAACTCACATTGGGTTTCTTGTCAGTGAGGAGTTCATATGCAGTCTTCTTGAAGAATTTGTGAAGATATACCCTGTTGATGATGTGGCACGCAGTATCAATTGCCTCAATCCAGAAACGACGAGGTGTCTTGTACTCATCAAGCATAGTGCGAGCCATCTCAACAAGAGTCCTGTTCTTGCGCTCCACGACGCCATTCTGCTGAGGAGTATAAGGAGCAGATAACTCATGAGTAATACCAAGTACATCAAGATAGTCATCAAGACCAGAATTCTTGAACTCAGTTCCATTGTCACTTCTGACGTGCTTGATCTTCACACCAAAGTTGGTTGAAGCCCTCGAGGAAAATCGTTTGAAGACTTCCTGCACTTCATGTTTGTAAGTGACAATATGTACCCATGTGTAACGAGAGTAATCATCAACAATAACAAAGCCATAGAGAGATGCATCATTTGTGACTGCTGAGTAATGATTAGGACCAAACAGGTCCATGTGAAGCAATTCGAATGGTCGAGTAGTGGTCATGATAGTCTTCGCTGGATGCTTGGCCTTGGTCATCTTTCCAGCTCCACATAAGTGATCCTTGAGGAATTTGACATTCTCAATGCCAATGACATGCTTCTTCTTTGCAAGAGTGTGCAAATTTCTCATGCCTGCATGACCAAGTCGTCGATGCCATAGCCAGCCTTCTGAAGCTTTTGCAAGTAGGCACATGGCTGGTTGTGGTCCTGTAGAGAAATAAACAATATACAGATCTCCTCTCCTAAAGCCTTCGAAGACTTTGGAATTGTTAGCTTCCATGATCACAACACAATGATACTTGCCAAAGATAACAACCATATCAAGATCACAAAGCATTGAGACAGACATGAGGTTGTATCCTAAGGACTCGACAAGCATGACTTTGTCCATGTGTCGATCCTTTGAGATCGCAACCTTACCTAGACCAAATACCTTGCTTTTACCTTTGTCAGCGAAGATGATATGCTTCAGATGCGATGGAGATAAGGGAACATCCATCAATAGATTCTTGTCACCAGTCATGTGATTTGTACATCCACTATCGAGGACCCACTCATTGGCTTTGGGTTGATCATCCTGCAGATGAATTAGTGCAGCTTATGAACTCATATACTTCATCAGTGAAGAATATGACATCAATTTCATCAGATCAATTTCATCAATCAATAAAACAGATAAAGCAGTATGAGGACGTGAGAAATGAGGATTCATTTCTTCATGATTAGCCCCCGTCCTTTCAGGCAATTTTCAGGTCTCCAGCAAATTCTTCAAACGTTTGAGCATGTCTGGAGACTTGACCCTGCATAAGAGATTAGTTCTTTTTCTTCACCACCCACATCTAAAGGGGTGGCAAAGAGTTCATCATTCTGCGAGCTCCATAAGAGAAAGGTGGCATAGACGCTAGTCCACTTTGTTTCACATAAGAGGAGTTAGGGTAAGCATATGAATAAGCAGAGAAATTCTTCGAGGACTTATGAACATAATGGTTTGAAGAATAATGCACATATTCATAGCCCTTATCTTCCCTGCGAAACAGAAGAGTTAGAACGATGATGTTCATATGAGGACTTTGATCCTTTTGAGGAACTTGATCCACGTGAGGAATTTGGTCCGTATGAGGAGTTGGATCCATATGAAGAATTTGGTCCATATGAAGATTTTGATCTGGGGTTCCTATTCTTTACAGGTGGTGTCATGATGACATTCACCTGAAGATTTTCAAGGAACCTTTTGGGAACCCGGATTTTCTTCATAGGGGGACCGTTCCTGCAGTTAGTGCCAACATATCTAGCAAATACTTCACCATTCTGATTTTTGAACAATTTATAGTTGGAGTCAAATGACTCATCAGAAGAAAGAGGAGATTCACATGTAAAGCCAGATAAAGTAGATGGATCTACTGGAGGTCTCTTTGCAGCAACCCATGAGGTTTTGGGATACTGCTCAGGCTTCCAGTAAGTCCCATCAGTGTTGAGTTTCCTCTCAAAGGCAATACCCTCTTTCCTAGGGTTCCTGTTGAGGATCTAATTTTTAAGCACATCACAAAGAGCCTGATGCCCTTTGAGGCTTTTGTACATGCCTGTCATGTACAATTCCTTCAGCCCTGCATCATCAGTGATACTAACATTGTCCTCAGATGAGGAATTAGTGATAGCAGCGGCAGATGAAGAATTTTTAGCATTAGAAGCATTTGAACATTCAGGTGAAGAATTAGCAGATTCTCGTTCAATGCACTTCAAACATGGAGGAACAAATTCTTCCTGAGCAGCGCTGATTTTTTGAGCAAGTAATGAATCGCGCTCCTTTTGAAGATCTTCATAACTCACCCTTAGCTTTTCAAGATCTTGCTTTCTTTGAAGAAATTCATAAGAAAGCTTCTCATGATCGGATAAGAGAGTGTTATGATGACTTTGAAGGGTGTCGAACTTAGACTGAAGTCTCTGAAGACTTTCAGCCAAAGCTTTCGACTGATCCATTTCTTCACCCAACATATCATCGCTCTTATTTAGCATGTATTGAACTTTTTCCAAAGCTCTTTGTTGTTTAGTGGCAAGAGAAGCAAGTTTGACATAACTGGGTCCAAATTCAGCACCAGATTCATCATCACTGGACTCGGATAGGTAGAATTCAGTTTCCTTAGCACCTTTTGCCATAAGGCATGGTGTAGAAGATGATGATTCTGGTTCGAATATCATCGCTTTGAGAGATTCCTTGAAATCCTAAAACCAAGGATCATGATGGGTTCGATGACCTTCATAGACCTCAGAGAGACGGTCCCAGATAAGCTTCGCATGATCGAGATGCATGATATTCCTGAACTGATTTTGAGACAGACAGGAGCAAATGACGTCCTTCGCCGTGAGGTTGAGAAGAGTGAACTTGCGAATGTCATCAGCTTCCTCCATCTTGCATAGATCGGTAAGACCAATCTCAGTGACGGTCCACGGCTCGCTGTTCGTCGTTAGGTGCTTCTTCATCATGGCCTTCCACTTGGGGTAGTCGTGACCGTCAAAGATGGGGCATGAAACAGTCTTCATTCCTGCGGTCGACATAACTAAAACTCCAGGCGGTTAAACCAAAATCACACACAACAAGGGAGTACCTTGCTCTGATACCAATTGAAAGTGCGTTAAGTCGACTAGAGGGGGGTGAATAGGCGATTTTTCTGAATTCTTCACTAAGGAGTTTTAGTGTGAGGAAATTCCTAAGCGAAGAACTACTTGCAGTGGAATAAGTACTCAGATGCATACATGACATAACATAAACTTGGACATCATGATGAAATGAAAACAGACACAGGGTACAGGAAGCGTAAACACAGGATAAAACAGCATGAAGACAAACAGACTGAAGAAATTGAACTGAGGAAATTGAGAAAGTCTTTAGTCAAAGTCTTCAAACAGATATGAACAAGCACACAACACAGTAATGAGGAAATGAAAGAGTTGAGGAAATATAACCAGTAGGCTTGGTGAAGACAATGATTTGGTAGACCAGTACGTCTGGTTGGAGCGGCTAGGTATTCAAACATGAGGACACACTGTCCCGGACACACAGTCCTCACCGTATTCTCCTTGAGCTAAGGTCACACAGACCTCGCCCAATCACTCGTGGTAAGTCTTTAGGTGACTTCCAAACCTTCACAAACTCGGTCACTCGGCGATCCACAATTTCCTATTGGATGCTCTAGACCATGACGCTTAACCGTCTGGAAGATGCATAGTCTTCAAAGGTAACAAGCATCGGATCCACGCAGGATCAATCTCTTCAGTGATGCTCAATCACTTTGGGTTTTTAGGTGTGTGGGTTTGGGTTTTCCTCACTTGATGATTTTCGCTCAAAGTCCTCGGAGGATGGGATTCTTTCAAATGACAAGTGTCAGTTTCTCTCGGAGCAGCCAACCAGCTAGTGGTTGTAGGGGGGCGGCTATTTATAGCCTAGGGAGCAGCCCGACATGATAAGACATAAATGCCCTTCAATGATATGACCGTTAGGTGGGTAGATATTTTGGGACAGCTGGCGCATAGCACAGCAACGGTCGGAAATTTGACTATCAAATTCCTCAGGGCTATCATGTTCCTCACTTGTAGGCAATCCGCACTGGCGAATTCCTAACTCCTCAGTCAGAACAAATTCCTCAGAGACCAGAAGAACTTCGTCTCTGTCACTGAAGAAATTTGACTGAACTGTATGAGATTTCCAATGGCTTCACTCGAAGGGATTGGTAGGTGTAGGATTTTGAGTTGAGCATCACATGGAAATTTTTCCTTAGTATTTCCTCGACCCCCTTTAAAAGTACGGTGTTTCCTATGACTCAAGAAAGAGAAAATGAAACTACGAAAACAAAAGTCTTCACGCTTCATGTTCCTCGAATGAATACCAAGTCTTAAAGGTCACACCAATTTCTTCACTTTCAAAGTCTTCAGAAAGTCTTCAGAAATCCAAAGTCTTCAGTCGAAGAACTTCATTTTTAGGGGTCGACTTCTGTGTAAATATCAAACTCCTCATAGACTTATAGACATGTGTACGCTCACAAACGCATCAGTCCCTTAACCTATAAGTCTTCAATACACCAAAATCACTAAGGGGCACTAGATGCACTTACACTTCATATCTCAAAAGAATCAAGTATCAAACTTCTCATAGTATTCAATGCACTGTATATGAAAGCTTTTGTTATACCCATCTTGGATGCCTATCAAATTAAGACTAATTTTATAGCCAAATCAAATTACCATGCTTTTCTAAAGGACTCTCAAAATAATATAAGTGAAGCATGAGAGATCAATAATTTCTATAAAATAAAACCACCACCATGCTCTAAAAGATATAAGCGAAGAACTAGAGCAAAATTATTTAGCTCAAAAGATATAAGTGAAGCACAAAGAGTATTCTAATAAATTCCGATTCATGTGTGTCTCTCCAAAAGGTGTGTACAGCAAGGATGATTGTGGTAAACTAAAAAGCAAAGACTCAAATCATACAAGACGCTCCAAGCAAAACACATATCATGTGGTGAATAAAAATATAGCTTCAAGTAAAGTTACCGATGGACGAAGACGAAAGAGGGGATGCCTTCCGGGGCATCCCCAAGCTTAGGCTTTTGGTTGTCCTTGAATTTTACCTTGGGGTGCCTTGGGCATCCCCAAGCTTAGGCTCTTGCCACTCCTTATTCCAAAGTCGATCAAATCTTTACCCAAAAACTTGAAAACTTCACAACACAAAACTCAACGGAAAATCTCATGAGCTCCGTTAGTATAAGAAAACAAACCACAACTTTAAGGTACTTTAATGAACTCATTATTTATTTATATTGGTGTTAAACCTACTATATTACAACTTCTCTTTGGTTAATACCCCCCTATAATAGCCATAGATTCATTAAAATAAGCAAAGAACATGCGAAAAACAGAATCTGTCAAAAACAGAATAGTCTGCAGTAATATGTCTCAAACGTATACTTATGGAACTCCAAAAAATTTGAAATAAATTGGTGGACGTGAGGAATTTGTCTATTAATCATCTTCAAAAATATTCAACCTAAAATCACTCTCCAGTAAAAAATGGCAGCTAATCTTGTGAGCGCTAAAGTTTCTGTTTTTTACAGCAAGATCGCAAAAACTTCACCCAAGTCTTCCCAAAGGTTCTACTTGGCACAACACTAATTAAAACATAAAAACACATAACAGAGGCTAGATGAATTATTTATTACTAAACAGAAAAAAAAATCAAGGAACAAAAATAAAATTGGGTTGCCTCCCAACAAGCGCTATCGTTTAACGCCCCTAGCTAGGCATTGATAATTTTAATGATGCTCACATAAAAGACAAGAATTAAAGCACAAAGAGAGCATCATAGAACACGTGATAAACACATCTAAGTATAACATACTTCCTATGCATAGGCATTTTATAAGCAAACAAATTATCATAGCAAGCAAAAATTAGCATATGCAAGGAAGAAGAAAGAGACGATAGCAATCTCAACATGACAAGAGGTAATTTAGTAACATGAAAATTTTTACAACCATATTTTCCTCTCTCATAATAATTACATGTGGTATCATAAGAAAATTCAACAAAATAGCAATCACATAAAATATTTCAACACGGTCCACATGCATGTGAAGTTGACACTCTTCCAAAATATTGGGATTAACATTAACTAAAGTCATGACCTCTCCAAACCCACTTTTATCAAAAATTTCATAAGATTGAACATTCTCCAAATATGTGGGATATAAAGTTGACACTCTCCCAAACCCACTTTCAGTACTATTGCAAACACTAATATCAATCTCATATTCATCATGGGGCTTAAATAAATTTTCAAGATCATAAAAAGAATCACCCCAATCATGATCATGGCAACAAATAGTAGACATAGAAAAACTAGCATCCCCAAGCTTAGGGTTTTGCATATTATTAACACAATTGGCATTAAGAGAATTTATAATAACATCATTGCAATCATGCTTTTCATCGAAGGAACTACCAAGTATGGGTGCAATAGCAACGATCTCATCTTTAACATAAGGAACTATAGCAAATTCATCTTCATAAATATTGGCATCATAGCCACAAGAATATCAAGCTTCATGTTCATCAAGGGATATTTCAATCAAATCATTGGAATCATCATTATCTATAGATTCATGCATATCATTATTTTCTTCCAAAGCAACGGTCATTCTCTCAATAAATTCTTTGACATAGACATTATGAGCATAGTTTGCATAGCAATATTTAAGTATGTCAAAATTTTCAGATTCGTAGAGTAATATCATACTTTTCAATCAAAGAAGCAACTTCATAAGCACCCTTAAAAGCAAAAAATTCTTCAATTTGTTCGATATCATAGTAACTATAAACACCCTTTGCATAAGAAGATAAGATTTCATTTTCGTTAAACTCACATAGGTAGGGAAGGTGTTTTTTAGGGTTCTTAGAGCAACAAGTAAAATCGTGAATTTCACAAAGAGTCCAAGTATAACACAGCAATCTGTTTATTTGATCCCATAAGAGTTTCCCTTTTTCAGACAAACGGTGACGCACAAAATGAGCATGCTCATCTAAAGATTTCCCATCAACTAGGCTAGTTGGGGTTTCAGCACGAGCGCATAAGGACCGAAGATGATCCAAGTAGAACACTTTAAGTGGATCCATATAAATAGATTTTTAGCAAGCAAAGATGCAAGCAAATAGAAGGCTCGTGGAAACACAAACAAAAAGACATACGGGAAGAGGGCGAAGAAAAGGCAAAGGTGAAGTGGGGGAGAGGGAAACGAGAGGCAAATGGCAAATAATGTAATGCGATGGAGAAGAGTTTGTGATGGGTACTTGGTATGTCTTGACTTGTGCGTAGATCTCCCCGGGAACGGCGCCAGAAATCCTCAGTTTTTGAGAACCAAGGTATCAATCCAGTAGGAGACTACACGCAAGTCCCTAGTACCTGCACAAACAATCAAGAACCTTGCAACCAAAGCGATAAAGGGGTTGTCAATCCCTTCACACCCACTTGCAAAAGTGAGATCTGGTAGAGATAATAAGATAGATATTTTTGGTATTTTTGTTGTACAGATTGAAAAGTAAATATTGCAAAAATAAACGGCGACAGAAATAGCTAGTTGACGGGAGATTAATATGATGGAAAATAGACCCGGGGGCCATAGGTTTCACTAGTGGCTTCTCTCAAGATAGCATATTCTATGGTGGGTGAACAAATTACTGTCGAGCAATTGATAGAAAAGCGCATAGTTATGAGAATATCTAGGCATGATCATGTATATAGGCATCACGTCTGTGACAAGTAGACCGAAACGATTCTCCATCTACTACTATTACTCCACACATCGACTGCTATCCAGCATGCATCTAGAGTATTAAGTTCATAAGAACAAAGTAATGCATTAGGCAAGATGACATGATGTAGAGGGATAAACTCAAGCAATATGATATAAACCCCATCTTTTTATCCTCGATGGCAACAATACAATACGTGCCTTGCTGCCCCTACTGTCACTGGGAAAGGACACCGCAAGATTGAACCCAAAGCTAAGCACTTCTCCCATTGCAAGAAAGATCAAATTTGAAGAGACTTGCAAAGATATTAAATTATGCATATAAGAACTCAGAGAAGAATCAAATATTGTGCATAGATAATCTTGATCATAAACCCACAATTCATCGGATCTCGACAAACACACCGCAAAAAGAATTACATCGAATAGATCTCCAAGAAGATCGATGAGAACTTTGTATTGAGATCCAAAGAGAGAGAAGAAGCCATCTAGCTAATAACTATGGACCCGGAGGTCTGTGGTAAACTACTCACAC